>NC_137840.1:65165039-65362539 GCF_948465745.1 Chenopodium album
AACAATAATGTAAGAGCGAAAAAAAAAAAGAAAAAAATTTAATTGTTTTAAGTTTAATCGTTGAATTTAAATTTCAATGTCATAGTGTCCTTACAATATTTTGGTATAGTGTTTGTAAAAGTGAGGAATATTTCAAGTGGTTAGAGCTTCGGAGTTTACCTCCCGATTTCAGGAGATTTTGGGATCGATTCTCACCTCCGCCTTTATGACTCTCTAACACCAAATCTTGACTTGGTGAATATTACTCACTCTCATAGGCCCGTTCTTTAGAGTTGTTCTGCTTTGCTCTGCTCTGCTCTGCTGAGGCCTGCTTTACTCTGCTCTGCTCAAATCAAATCTGCTCTGGTTAAAAGAAATCTGCTCTGCTCTGCTCGGCTCTACTCTACTCTACTTAATTTTCAAATAATAATTAATAATAACAACAATAATAATTAATATTGTATTGATGATAATAATTTATTATTTTGAACAATTATAATAATTATTAATATTAAAAATAATTATTAATAATAATTATAATAATTTTAATAATTAATACTAATAATAATAATTTTAATAAAATAATAATAATAATAATTTTAATAATAATTAATAATAATAATAATAATAATTTTAATAATAATAATAATAATACAATAATAATAATAATAATAATAATAATAATAATAATAATAATAATAATAATAATAATAATAATAATAATAATAACAACAACATTAATAATAATAACATTAATAAAAGTATTAATAATAATGTTGAAATCTGCTCTGGTCGGCTCTGCTCTGCTCTGCTTAGGGATGGCAATTTAATCCGAGTTCGATTCGAATCCGATCCGATTTGAAGGAAAAAAATCCGATTCGAATCCGTTTAAAATAAATCCGAATTCGATAAAATCACCAGTAGAATAAACATAATGGCAAGCGCTTCAAACCCCCTAATGGGAAACGGTTTTGAACCGCATGCCATTGGGGGGCTTGCCATTAGCCTTTTAAATGGCAAGCGGTTCAGAACCGCTTGCCATTTGTAGTGAAAGAGCAGCGGTTTTGGCGCCAAACCGCTGCCCATTATGGGTATAAAAAATAAAAAAATAAATTTTTTTTTTTTTTTAGTTTTTTCAATTAAATTGAAACACAAACATAATATATGCAAAAACATTAATATTTTTATTAATTAATTGTTGTAATATTACATTTTCATAAAAAAAAAAAAACAAAAAAAAACAAGCAAAATAAAACTGATGCTGTTCACCAGCAGTGCACACCACCAGTCGCGCGCACCACCAGCCGCCACCACCAACCACCTTAACCCGTATTACCACCACCACCCTATCCCGATTCACCGTATCTGCCAAACAATAAATTGAAAAAATAAACAACAATAATTATTAACTTAATTTCAGATCTTTTGTGTAAAAAAAAAAAAAAAAAATTCAGATCTTAAATTATGAACAACAAAATTTTAAAGCTAAAAAATCGAAAATTATATGTACACAAACATACCGGGTTCAGATCTTAAATTATAAACAACAAAATTTTAAAGCTAAAAACTCGAAAATTATACACAAACATACCGGGTTCAGATTTTAAATTATACACAAACATAATATATGCAAAAACTCGAAAATTAGCTAAAAATTTAATGAAATACCGGAAAATCAAGTGACATATGACTTGAGAAGCAGCGATCTGAACCATAACGCCGAGCTGGAAAACTGAACCCAAACGTTTTCTTCATTCTCGTCGTTGGGTAGTGAGGCATTCGTCGTTCGTCGTTCTTCGTTCTTCGTTGTGGTGAGGCGTGAGATATGTGTCCGTTGTTCTTCGTTGTGGTGAGGCGTGAGAAAGGAAAGAAGGGAGGCTGAGAAAGGAGATAAGAGAAGAAAGAGAAGAAGATAAAGGATGGAGGGGAGATAGAGGAGAAAGAACTGAGGCGTAATGGAGGGGAGAAAGAGGAGAGAGAACGTGAAAATGAGAGGAGAGAGAAAAATGAGGGGATAGATCAGAGGAGAGAGAGCGTGAAAATGAGGGGAAAGGGGACGGAGGAGAGAGAAGATGAGGCCGTGAGCTAGTGGGCCGGGTTTTAATTTTCTAGGGTTTTTTTACCAAATGGCAAGCGGTTCAATGCTCAAACCGCTTGCCATTTACATTTTGGTAAGCGGTTCACCCAAAACCGCTTGCCATTGCCATTTTGACAAGCGGTTCATCCAATACCGCTTGCCATTTACATTTTGGCAAGCGGAATTCAATAACCGCTTGCCATCTGTGGCTGCCCATCAAGTTTATTCTACTAGTGAATAGATCCAAATCCGAATAGGAGGTGGATCGGACTTGGACCCTACGCAAAGTCCAACGGAGTCCGATTCGAGTCCGAATCCGAGAGTATAAGCATATGCTCAATAACTTGGGACAATTGTTTGCTTATTTTGTAGCAAAATTTTGTTATGTAACTTAGTTTATATTTAAATATGTTATGTTTATATTTTAATTGGTATGAACGTACAAGCAATTATAGGTATATGACATTACAAAAAAAAAAAAAAAAAAAAAAAAAAAAAAAAAAAAATATTCGGATCATTACGGAGGTCCGTGTAAATGGACCCGATTCGGATCCGAAAATTACGAGTCGGATCGGATTCGGACTCGGATTTTTCAGATTCGGATCCGAGTCCAGGGTCCGTTTACTAAACAGATCGGATTCGGATTTAGCCACATCCAACCCGTATCCGATCCGTTGCCCTTCCTAGCTCTGCTCTGCTCGACTATCCTGAAATCTGCTCTGCTGGAATTTTATCTGCTCTGCTCTACCTGGAAGCTCAAAAGAACAGGGTCATACTCTATTATCCTTTTACTTTTTTGTAATATGATCTATCAAATCGTTACATGAAGTGTGTTAGACTATTGTGATAATTTCTTAGATCGATAGTAACCTTAGTTTCGATCACAAGTATGACGTATTGACGTGTTATTAATATAAGATCATGTCAACTTCAAACATGCCATGAGTGCAATTGCACCTATAAATCCATTTTGGCCTTGTATAGCTAACTTAAAAAAGATTTCGATGGGTCAAGACGAATTAGGTCATGGGTTAACATGGTCTAGCACCACCAACAAGCCCATAGATCGTGTCATGCATAGGCCAACTTCCTATAGTTACAGACATGCATGGACAAAATATCCCCATATTATAGCCTAGTTAGTTAGTTGTGTTTAATGAACCTATCAGCACAACAACCCTAACACAAGACACGACTCGACCCAACCCGACCCTTCAAATCAACCAACTAGTCCGATCGACCCACCTAAAGAGAGAAACAAATCCAACCCAAATCTTACACCCATCACACATCCACATTCTACACCAACACACCCTAAACAAAAAGTTTAATTAATTGAAAAGTAGGGGACCTCTCTCATGATAAACGCCACCACCTTGATCAAAGAAAGCCTTTTTATGACATTTAAAATACTGTTTATTACCCGGGAAAAAGCGTTAACACCCCATTTCTTTATTCTTGTTTCTCTTCTGGAAAGTTGATTGTTGCTCGTGAAAGATTAGCTAAGCACTTACAATCTTTCTTCTTTTCTCTACTTTCATTTACACCAACTTTTTCTTCATTTTCTTTCTCCTTTTTCCTCTGTTTTTTCCTGTTTTAGGCCTTGAAAATTGACTCCAAGAACATAAAAAATGGTGAAGGAAACTGAGTACTATGATATCCTTGGTATCAGCCCTTCTGCGACCGATGAAGAGATTCGTAAAGCTTATTATCTTAAGGTTCTATACATTCTTGATTAACCCTTTTAATGTTTTTGCATTATATGGTTTAAGTCATTGTTGTTTGTGATATTGATCATGTTTTGTTATGTGGGTGGATGGTTTTTTGTCTTTTCGTGTTTTCGTTTTGAAGATCTTGGAATAGAAATTCTTACTTGATTGTTTGTTTTGTTCGAGTTTTTATTCAATTATAGGCAAGGAAAGTTCACCCGGATAAAAATCCTAATGATCCTCAAGCTGCTGAAAGATTTCAGGTAATGTGTCTCAAGAATTAGCAACTTTTTTGTGTGTAATACAACAGAATTTAACTGTAAATTTATGAAATCGCGGTATTATTTTTCAGATATTAGGAGAAGCATATCAAGCTCTAAGTGATCCGGTGCAACGAGATGTATATGATCGAAATGGGAAGCATAGTGTATCTAAGTAAGCTAAACAATATTAGTAAATTATATCACTTGATTTATATGTTTAGATTACTAGCTAATTGAATGATCCGATAAGTTGCTGCTATAAATTATGTATTGGCTAATTTTGTTATGATTTCGAGTCACAAATTTTAATCATTTAGTACAATTCTTGGATGTTGAACCTAGTCTAGTATATGTGCAATTAATCATGAGAGTTTAATATAAAAGCAATATATAAAGTAATTATAAATGTATATTTATCAGAAGTACTTTGCAGAAAAAAAAGTATAATACTATAATGAAGATGTTAAGATATCATCATTTGTGTTATGTGATCCTGCAATATTAAGCATTAGTTGATTATTAGCCCATACTTCTATTTTTCAGAGATTCGATGCTTGATCCAACAGCGGTATTTGCCCTGTTATTTGGAAGTGAACTTTTCGAGGACTACATAGGACACCTAGCTGTTGCATCGATGGCTTCATCTGAATTTATCAGTGAACATGACAGTCCCGAAAGGATAAATGAAAAGTTGAAGGCAAGTATGTCACAGTAAACACTCGTTTCTCCAAACTTGTAGAGATCGAGCTATGTTTGAGCTATGCATTGCTGCCTATATGAGAAGGATTAACAATAACAGGACAGTATAAAGTGTATTCTTATGAATCAATGAATTACTGTAATGCAGGCAGTACAGAAAGAAAGGGAAGAAAAGCTGGCAGTGAAACTGAAGGATTTTATTAGCCTATATGCTCGAGGTGATAAGAAAGGATTCATACAGCGAGCTGAAAGTGAGGTCAAGCGCCTTTCAAATGCAGGTAAAGACAGCCATGTTATTCTGACTGTCTTCAATGTTCATCGAAATTGATAGTTGTAAAAGATGGGAATACAGAAAGTGTTGTTGCTTTCGAGTATGTTTATTACCAACAGATTAAAAACACTCTTGCTGTCAACTAGGCCTTATTTATGCCTTATTAGTACCGAGTTTTTGAAGTATTTCATTGCACTTACCAAAGCCTTTTATATATTAGATCTAGTTACATTTGAATATATTTGATCAATTATGGAAATCATACAAGTATAACTTATCTTTTCAGACAAAAACTATTCTAACATCTTCATTTGTTGCACTGCATTGGTACAGCTTTTGGCTCCGAAATCTTAAACACCATAGGCTATGTTTACACAAGACAAGCTGCATTGGAACTTGGGAAGAAGACCATGTACCTTGGAGTGCCCTTTATGGCGGAGTGGGTACGAAATAAAGGGCACATTTGGAAATCTCAGATAACTGCAGCTAAAGGTATAACTATACAAATTAACTCAAGCATCACACATAATAAAGTAAAATCCATGAGTCCCCTAAATTTTGGGAGAATTTCATACTCATTTACAGGTGCATTTCAGTTGCTTCAACTGCAAGAAGATGTACGCCGCCAATATAAGATGGATGGTAGTGGCCCAGCTAATGACTTTGAATCTCACATACGACTAAACAAGGACATTCTCATGAGCTCCTTGTGGAAAATGAATGTTGTTGACATTGAAATGACTCTTTTACATGTTTGCCAAATGGTTAGTGTGTTTCCTTGGAAACGCTACATTCTTACAATCATACTGGGTTTGTCAGACTGTTCGGATATCTGAACTTCTTATACAAATTACAAAAGCTACAATTTCAAGGATTTTGATTGATCTTGCAGGTACTACAGGAAAAGAACATCAGGAAAGAAGAGTTGAAAGTTCGTGCTTTAGCTCTGAAGATCCTTGGGAAGATATTCCAGGTTCACCTTTCATCAGAAAGTTTTCATGAGAAAAGTTCAATATCATAAAGTACTAGAGAATAAGCATACTTAGAATGTATATATAACACTTCTACTTCAAATCAACCCCGACCCTTGTTCTAATCTTTAAATCGAAATAGGAGTTTGAGCTGATATGAGAGAAAAGTAGTGAACAAGTACATACAATTTTTTAAGATTTTTTTCATGTTCCTGATAAATGGTCTGCTGACACCAATTTCTTTCTTCTAGAGGGAAAAGCTTACACAGGAATCTGAAACATCAAAGAAGAAAACAGTAGCTGAGATAAATGAAGATGACAGTGATTCTGATTGCAGTTCTGAAGAGGATTCTCACCGGATGCTAAGTTATCGCACCCCTATGCTCAGTCAGGCAAGTTCTGGATCTTTGATGCTGAAATATTTTTGGATATTTCAAACTCAAATTTGTAGGCTCAAGTACATACATACACACACAACCATACGTATTCAAACTACATACATTGACAGTAATTATTGTGTATAACATCTAGCAGTTTTAGCTTACTGAATCGTTTCTTTTCTTTCATTACAGGGAATTGGGAGGCTGTTCAGATGTCTCTGTAATCCTGCTTTTGATGTGGATGATGACGAGATTGTCTACAAGGGGAAATGAGCCTACATACACCAGCACAAACTATTTCATTATTCAAAATGATGGCCAATGTACCAAAAGAAGTTGCTTGCACATAGTTGTTCGTTAACTCATCGTGTTCTACTTGTGAGCAGAACATTCAACCTGTTTTTATTAGCCTAATGGCATCTTCAAAAGAGAATCTGCTAGTCAGAAGGCTATATAGACATGGAGATAAGTTAACATTTTGAAAGTTTTCACTCAATTTTTTTTCAAGAAGTCGTCTTCTTCATATGCTGCCACCAAATTTGTTAATTAACTGTCAAAAGTACTTTGATCAATATGAAGTTAAAAATTCAGTTTCTACAGAAATTATGAATCAGTCTAGCAGCATATACGCTTTTCCTTTCATCAGTAGAGGTCTCTCATTCCATACGCGTCTCATTTTGTGTCTCATTATCTACGACTATGCCTATAATGCATTAGCTTACCATCAAAGTCGGCACGAATGCACCATTGCATGCATAACAGAAAGAAAACAGCCCACAAAACTAAGGCGGCCCATCTCCCACCACCAAGAAGATACAGATTCATAACGCATGTTTTGATGTTGAAAGCTAATCAGTAAACACCTCACAAAGTGATTAGAAAGATAATTGCTCCCTTTTGAGTCAGCCTCAATTTAGGTATCATTGTCAAAAGCTAAGATTGGATTGATGCAATCAGTACTCAGTAGATATCAACTAGCCAATTTGATGGCTCAAATTCTTTATTTATCTTTTGTTGATTATTAAGATTAGAATATGTCACAAAACAACAGAAAGGAACACCCCACTTCAAGATCTTTGAAGAATATACACCTTCCTCTCGAAATCATATCACTCCATTACTAGAAGTGCATTTAGAATCGAGCAACTCCAACCTCCGCCCCCACTTCTACCCAGGCCACCCCGAAATAATAACTTCCCGGTATGTAAGCCCATCTGCCACCGCCATCTCTCTCTAGACACCTAAAATGAATCGTTTGAGGGACCATACAGCCGCTTTTGCAATGATGTGATCATGCAACTAGTTAAGACAACCGAACAAAATAGATGAATGTGATAAAACATAACAAAGAAGATTACATAAGTGGACCTATATAAAACAAACTACCCAGCAGTGCTTCAGAAAATAACTACTTGTATATACAAATTTTGGACCACATTCATGAGTCAAAGTCACTGTTATCAAGTTCTTCAAAGCCTAACAAAGTACAGCAACATATTAAAGTCAGCTTTTTCCACAACTCTAGCTTTTTCATTGTTTTTGAGCTTAAAAAAGCAGTACAAAACACTTCCTACAAGGATTAAATAAAACAGAAGACCACCTTTATTTACAACAGGAAGATATTGATCATTGAGATTTGAACAATCTCTCTCAATGCGCAGTTGTGCTTGCAGCGCGGTGAGCTTGGACAGCGCAGGCACAATGTACGGTCGTCAAATTAAGACAACCACTTTTGATAAGAGAATGCCGTCCAGGACATGTGTGAAGGGCAGGGGAGGAATCACATAGAGCCTGAACAGCATGAGGTGTAAGAGCAGTACACTGACTGATGTTGAGGTTCACAAGGCCGTTGTCTTCGTATCTGCTTTTAATGGACTGCCATACACCGTGCTTGTTTCTGACACAGCTCTGAGCCAGAGAATACATTGCTCGGTCCGTGATGTTCTGGCAATAGTAGAGACCCAGAGATTTAAGGTGAGGGCATCCGTTTGCCAGAGCAATCACACTCTCATCTGCAAACATTTACGAAGTATGTAGGATTAGGTGACCAACATATAACAAAAGCAAAAGGCACAAATACAAAATCAACACCAAATTTAAATTCAGGAAACTGAAAACATTACTGTTGTTTGTAGCGACTCTGCTGTGTTACAAACTCACAATGGTGAATAAGATTTTAACTTTAGCAATTAGCACTGTGATTAAGCTTTATTCGCTCAACCCACTCTTAGGCTTGGCCCTTGGGTAGGTTGAAGATTAGCTCACCTCTTTTCTCACCTTTTTTTATTTTAAATAACCATTTTGATTCCAAATTCAAAGCACAAAAAAAAATGGGTGGTGCTGGAGGACAGGATGCCAACCAAGCATACAAGGTTGGAGCTTGAACTCTCAAGGTTCGGTAAAATCAAGCCCGACTGAGCTTAGTAGTAAACAGCTATTCCAAGCTCTTAAAAACAAGTATATAAGATTCCTGGAAGAGTACATACAGTTTAAAATGTAGCTAAGCTGCTAGGGGCAAGATGCAGGGTAAAACAGGACGTGAAATCTAAATGTCGCTTATCTGATTACAGCCATCTATTATGTAGTTGGAGGAAGTTCAGAAAAGGATTCATGAGTTATATTATGAAGAATCCCTTTTGATCCTCTATAATCTTCACTCAGGGTTAACAAGGCAATTAGGGATTGTTCATACCAATGTAAGAGAAAGTGAGCCAACTGAGAACTAAGAATAAGCATGAAGTTTATTTTAAGACTTTCCAAAAAGTAAAATGTAACTTTTTTACCTGTTATAAGTACACAGCCACACAAGTCGAGGGCTCTCAAATTGGGGCAACCATATGCGAGACTTGTCACTCCCACATCTCCAACATTTTCACACCATCCCAGATTGAGAATCTGGAGATCCTTGCAGTTATATGCAATGGACTACATGCAAAAATTGTCACTGTTAAACAAGGGATACAATATTCAGATAAGGACACAGGTGAACTTTTGAAGGACAACATACCTGCAATGCCTTGTCAGTTGCAGTCCTCACACATCCACATAGATTTATTGACTTCAACTTTTTACAAAAGCTAGCCAAATATGCAAGTGCAGTATCACTGAAAGCTGAACATCCGCTGATATTCAGCTTCGTGAGATTTGGGCAACCATGAGCCAATGCATAAAGAGAGCGATCAGTTAGTTTGAAGCTTTTGCTCAAGTCGAGCTCCTGTAGGTCATGGCAGAAGTTTGCTATCGCCTCAACAGCATTATCCTCAAGCTGCGCCTTATCTTGACGAAGTATCAAGGTCCGCAAATTTGTACATTTTGGCACAAGCGAAAGGACTAAGTTGTTCATGTCGTTATTGCACCTACACAAAGATTTCATGCAAACATTAGCAACAAGCAAAAAATTCCACAACTTAAGGTTCTCCAACTCAAAATTGCAATAAGTTAGCAATGTATGCTTAACATCTCATTCTTCCTGTTTCAAAGATAAGGTGCATACACTTCTCCAGGTTGAACTTGGATGTTCATTTCCCCTGATAAAGCTTATGAACACTATAAAATTACATGAAACTTCCAGTAGATTTTGTTTATTTGTTTTTGTTTTCTATAAAGAAGTGGGATCCTTAAATGATTAATCAAAGGGAGTATATGTAAACCAATAAACCAATCCCCATTCCATAAAAACAAAACGAAATCATATCAGTAAAAAATGCTAAACCTCTAGAAAAGTTCAATAGGTAAGTGATTATGATCCCACATACAAAACATTTTTTATTTCAATATCCGTTAATGGTGAGAAAACGGTTAAACAGTCGTTTCAACCACAAAAGATAAACAGAGTCAGCCTACCTATCAGTAAAATAAACATACAAACTTGAAAAAAAACACAGGGACTACGATCAGCAGGCATATTTGGCATAAACTGCTAAACACATCAAAAATACCGAGAAAAAGGATTCGGATATGGGAAAGAGGTTCAGGGATACATACAGTAAAAAGGGGAACAATTGACATTACATGCCAAAGAATAAGCTACTTCCAACCAATGGAAGCCTTAATCAAGATAATAGCATATTACATCAATAAGGCCATAGATATAACATTCAAATTCATAATAACAGAAGAACAAATTAAACCAAAATTGCAACAAGAAACTTCAAATTCCTTGTACTCCACATCAAACCATTATGCATAATCAAGACCCTTCTAGACATACCATGAAATCAATGTGAAAGATAAGATAATAACCCAAAAAACCAAGCAAGAAAGGGTAAAAACTTGACACACTAAGGACAGAAGTAATATACCATGATAGACAAAGACGCGTTAGCCCAAGGCAAATCGCATCCCTCCATCCACTGCACACCCCGGAAGCCCTGATAATTGTCTGATCATCAACAAGTGTCACGATTCGCAGGAGCAACTCCATAGGGATATCTTTCCACTGAGCTGACATCTCACCACTCATTTCAACACCACCACTAACACCGCCATCAAGACCAGCACTGAACACCATCAGCTTCTTGAAGGAGTCCAAATCTTCAATCCTTAATCCACCTTGCATTGCCATCTATTTTTTCAAAACCAATGAAAGCTTTAGGAGTTTTCCTGATTTTAACACCCAACAAGATAAAGTAAAAATATTGTCAGATGACTAGATTTTATTAATCAAGCTGCATTAAAAGGACAAATAGAAAGTTACACAAGGCATCAAAGACACCCCATTTGTCAGCAGTAGAGTAAGTACTCAGATATCTAAGACTGACTCATCACAGCCAAAAAAAAAAAGAAAAAAAGAAAAAAAAAAAAAAACACTCTTTCCTAGATTCCCATTTCTGAAATTCTATCCACGATTAATCACTAGACATAACAGCCAACCCAATCTCCATTCTCTATATAATTCAATAGGAAAAAAAGAGAGGGGAGGGGGGGGGGGGGTTAAAAACTCGTATTTACAACAGTAGGTCATGTATACAACGAATGTAAGTATGAAACTTAGTCAGACTAAATTATAAGTAATAAGATTATTAAGTATAAGTCACCCCTTTACAAAGTTGACTTTTATGCAAATATGTACACCATAATTGGTTAATTACTAAACTAATTGTATACGATATATCCATTGAAGGTACATAGCATACAAGTTCTTGCCTTTACACCAAGGAACTTCCTGGTCCCTACCCCGTACACGTTACGCCCCCTTCCTTCCTCCAACAAAAAAAAAATAATAATGAACATCATTTATTTTACTTATCATAACCTATCTATCATTCTATCAATACCTAGCTTAATAAATTGGCAATGGAAAGTTCTAGAGCTTCCATACTAACAAAAAATAAAATATGAGTCGATTTCAACTAGCTTAGTTGGTAAAGTCTAACGAACAGTATTCATGACCTAAAATCAAATCTGGACTACATCATCAAAGTTCATATGGCTAACCATACATACACCCAAAAATAAGCAAGAGACCAAGAGCAGAGAACAAAATAGGGAAAAGGAATAAAAAAGACATAACCAAGTAAGGAATAATAAACAAAATAACTCAAAATAAAATAAAATAATTCGATCAGTGTGCAAAATTGATCACTATATTCACTAAATTCAGACATAAAGAACCAATTAAGCAATCCAAGCAAACAAGTTTCCACAAATAAAACCAAAATTTGAGCCCATAATTTCACCATTAACCAAATTTCCAGAAAAAAACAACCAAAATAAACCCAATTCCACAAAGTTAATCACAATTTCATAGCTTATATTATACACCCAGAAATTGAAACAAAATATATGATCATAACAGCTAAAAAGAAGGTCAACCCATGAGAAAAAAAACAGAATTGAAAGTCATAAAAAGATAAAAAGATTTCACCTTTGCAAGAAAAAGAGGGTTTTGAGCTGAATATCTCTTCTGGGTACTTGAATTTTTTTCAGAAGGCACAAATTGTGTTGAATTTGTGCCTGCTTTTTTTTGCAAGAAAATTGTGAAATATAAAGAGGCAAAAGATAGCTAGGAAGAGATTTAATAGAGAATCAAACGGTTATAATTTTTGACACGTGGATGGTGTAGATTAGATGTATATATGTGTAGGGTGGGTCCCAATATAAAGGATTGTTTGATCAAATTAAGGAGAATGGATTGCTACGAAAAATAAAAAATTATTTTAAAATAAATAAAGATTAGATTATACAAGAAATAATGAGAGAGAATAAGGAGGTGATGGAAGTTTCCAGAGCTCAATGAGTAAAATATGTGTATAATCGAAACCGCTTTGCTGTATAAAAAGCCAAAATAAATAAATTGAAGGAATAGAATAAAATTGGATCAAAGGGGGTTTTAGTGCTTTATATAAAGTATAAAATTAAATTACATAATTTGAGGATCTTTAGCAAGGTATACCTGCTACTTTAGTGTAATTGTGTGTTTTTTAAGAGATCGTTGGATTTATGGGACTGTATTGCACGGTAAAGTTTACACTTTCTATTTTATGTCTGCTCAAAACAAGGTTTGTGGCTTTGTGCCACATAATAGGGCAAGACCGCAAGGGTCATCATGGGACTCGTGTCATCAGTGACGGATTCAGGATTTCTAGCTAGGGCCTAGGGGTAGCACTACGCATTAAATAACGTATTAAAAAAAATAGTAAATAACTACGGAGTAGAACTCATAAATTAGTCGCTATATCTATCTATAACTAATACTAAAGTAGCAACCGCTGATGTCATCTTTTTTTCAAAGTTGTATACGTGGCGCTATCTCATGAAAAGATTTCCCGCTCAATTAATTTTTGCTTTTTTTTTAAACAAAATGCTATTTAATTTTAAATAGGTAATAACTACTTCCTCCGTTTTCTTTTAGATGCAACACACCCTTTAGCACGGTAATTAAGAAAGGTGGGGTTTACATGATATAATAAACTTTAAAATAGAATGAGTGGTTGTTAGGATTGTAATTTAATGTGTCATGTGCTTTAAATAAAGGATATAACATAGTTTTCCCTAAAGGAACTTTCCTTTTATAGTGTGTTGCAAGTATTGTGACAAGTCCTTTTTAGGGAAGTGTTGCAAGTAAAAGAAAACGGAGAAAGTATTTTTTAGGTAATTAATTTTAAATAGGTACCTATTATTTTGGTAATTTAGGTTGATAGTAGGTAGTTGGAGTTTTTATAGGAGTTATTAGCATTTTTTTTTTTAAATTTTGACAACAAAAAATTGACATTGATTAATAAAATAATAAGCGTTATTAGCATAATTGAGGTCAATTAAAGTGAGCTTATAAACATTTTGCGCTCAAAAAAAAATGTGAAAACAAAAATCCAAAGTTAAATTTTTGTGAAACCCGTGCATTGCACGGGTGCTAACCTAGTAATATAATATATTTGCTCCGTTTTTAAATGTTTGCTCCACTTTTCATTTCCAGCCGTTTTTAAATATTTGTTGTCTTGCTCCATTTTCTTATCTCAAAAGCTTTTACAATATTTAATTCACTTCTCTTAACTAGTAGATCTAATAAAATGATTTTTATTATTAACTTTGGATTCTCTCTTTTCTAATTTACCTTCTACTAACCCAACTACCTCTATATTATATTACTTTATGACTTTCTCTAATTTCTTCTAAATCTCCGCGCATAGAGAAATAAAACAAGTATTTAAAAACGGATGGAGTACTATTTAGATTATTATCGCTTTTTAATACTAAATAATTTAATGATTAAATACGGGCTTTTAAAAAAGATATGTATGAAAATGGGAAGATAATATGAATGGAGAGAGTATGATAGATTAGAAAGCTATTTCTACATAGTAACTCATATTATGGGAAGTTTTCATTTAAAAGGGTTTAAAAAAAATTTGAAAAAAACTGACCACCAGTTCATGCATACAACTTTAATATACATACTTCCGCACCACCAAACCATCGCACATTACTATGTCCTATTATACAAGGAATTATATATATACTAAGTAACTTCTGTTGTATATTGAACACTTTGCCGATTTTTTTTTTTTTTTTTTTTTAGGGGTAGCACGTGCTACCCCTTGCCTCTATGTAGGTCCGCCAGTGCGTGTCGTGTTAAATTAGTGTTATAGATTGGGTTTATGGTGGGTTAGAGCGTAGGATTGATTCATTAAGGTTATGGGTCGAGTTTAATTAGGGCAAGGCCGCAAGGGTCATCATGTGACTCCGTGCTGAATTAGGGTTATAGATTGGGTTTATGGTGTTATAGTGTTAAATTAACCGTGCGGCATGAGTTACTTGAGTTTCTCGGTTATGGGTTACTTGAGTTTTCAGGATTACTTGTGTTACTTACTAGAGTTTCTCGGTTAGGGGTTACTCGAGTTTTCGGGGTTACTCGACTTGCCGGAGTTACTCAAGTTTCTCGGTCAGGGGTTACTTGAGTCACATTTTTTAAATGCGGCCTGACCGAGAAACTCGAGTTTTCTCGGTCAGGGGTTACTTGAGTTTTCGGGGTTACTCGACTTGCCGGAGTTACTCAAGTTTCTTGGTCAGGGGTTACTCGAGTCACATTTTTTAAATGCGGCCTGACTGAGAAACTCGAGTAATCCCTGGATGAGTAACTCTTAACCAAGTGAACCCCTCGGGTAACCCTTATCCGAACCCCTCAAATAACCCCTAACTAAGTAACTAAAGTAACATCTGACTGAATAACTCGAGTAACCCTTGACTGAGAAACTCGAGTAACCCCTGACTGAGTAACCCTTAATTTAACCTAGTGAACCCCTCGAGTAACCCTTACACTAAAAGAAAACAGTCATTTTTTGATGGAAAAATTCCGTCGGAAACACCCTATTTTCCGTCGGAAAAGCATTTGTAGGAAAAATAACCTTTTCCGACGGATTTCATGCATCGGAAAAGATATTTCGGCCCAGAAAAGTCTGTCGAAAATTGGTTTAGTAAGGCCAAATTCGACCATAAAAAGTCTAGATCTAGAATTTTCATGGTCGAATTTAATGTTTAAAACCCTTAAAAACAAAATTAAAAGGGCATTAAACCCGTGCGCAATGGAACTAGAGGTGTTTGCAGAGAATTTGGGGTTAAAACCATAAAAAATTAGAGAAGGATTAGAAAAAGAGAAAAGAACGAGAAGAGGAGATGGAGATTCCGACGAGAAAAGAACGAGAAGAGGAGATGGAGTAGAGAACAGAAGAAGAGAGCATGAGGAGAGGAGAGAGGAACGAAAGAGAGAGGAGGAAAGCTGAGAATAGAGAGAGAGAAGGAGAAAAAGAAAGAGAAAGAGAAAAAAGAGCCGGAGTGAAACAGGGATGGGGGTAGGTTAAAATAGAGTTCAGGGTTTAGTTTTTATTTTTTTTCCTTTTTTTTAATTAAATATCGACGGAAATTCCGTCGGAAATTAATTTAATTCCGTCGGAAATTTGACTTTTCAACGGAATATTCTTTCGGAAAGTACATAAATTCCGACGGATTATTTAAATTCGTCGAAAATACCCGACGGAATATAAATCCGTCAAAAATTTCTGTTTTCCGACGAAATTATTTGTCCGTCGGAAGCTATCCAACGGAAATCGACTTAATTCTAGTAGTGCTTGATTCTAGTAGTGTTATTCGAACCCCTCAAATAACCCCTGACCGAATAACTCAAGTAACCTATGACCGAGTATCTCAAGTAACCCCTAATTGAAAAACTCAGATAACCCCTAACAAAAAAAAAACTCGGATAACCTCTACCGCATAGTGTGGCCTGCAGCACCCGCTGCCTTTTATTTTGCTTTTTTTGTATGATAACATGCCATAAACAGTTATTAGATGAAGTGTCTTTCTTAGCAATCTTTCTTGTGCAACTTGACCAATATGCTCGATACCTATTTAAGGGATGTAGGTTTTTTGTTTTGAGAAGGGAAAGATGATGATAGCTATTTTATCACAAATATTAATTTAAAAAATACAGAAGACATTACTTGCGGATTTTATTTAAGTATTTTAAACGTAATTTAATTACACCTACATTTGCTTATATGAACGAGATCACATGTTAAATAAATAAAATAAATAAAATGTCTTACAAATGGCCGAATGGGAAATATACATATATTGATATACCAATTCCAGCACTCTCGCTTGGAAAATGTTAAATACACAAAATATACAATTATGAGGTCAAACTCTAATCTTGTTTTTGTTAGCAAAATAAGTTATATTTTTAAATTGTAGCCATTTGAAAAAATAAATTATAAATTATAAATTACAACCCGATTTAACTTTTTCATTGGTTTACGCGTTGAAAAATATTCGGTTAAGGTTTTAGGGGCCATTTTTTCTCTTAAGGATCCGAATTGAGATCGAAATTAGTAAAAAAATAATGTAAGTGCCTCGTTTTACGTAAAAAAAATACGTTGCATGTATGAAAAATATGGAAGGTATATGACATGTATCAATGTATGCCAAGGTATAAAGCGAATAGAATTTGTAATAAACCTTAAGTTTCCGCTTTAAACAAGCTGATTAAGGACTAATTAGCAACATACCTTACATAAGTACGTAACTACATTGATTGTCTAATTAAA
Organism: Chenopodium album; assembly: GCF_948465745.1. Taxonomy (NCBI): domain Eukaryota; kingdom Viridiplantae; phylum Streptophyta; class Magnoliopsida; order Caryophyllales; family Amaranthaceae; genus Chenopodium; species Chenopodium album. The sequence continues at coordinate 65,181,930 of NC_137840.1, forward strand.
CACCCCCGATCGAAATAAAAGCTCTTCTAAGGAAGGATATCATAGGAGTGACCTTGCCACGGTTTATCTATGTATTTTTTATTTATTTATGAATAAATGGGCTTGACCCTCGTTTGCATAAAAAAATATAAAAAATAAAAACTCGCCTTTTCCCTTTTGTTCTAGGAGTGATTTTTTTTGGTTGCTTTCATTCAAATTCCATACAAGTTGCACTATATTGTTATCAAATGTGCAATAATAATAGATAAACCATAGACGTGATAGTGAAGATGGTGGCCATGCTGCATCAGCTGATTGCTACGTTTACATGTAACGTTGAAAAGATTTTTTTAAGTTAATAATCCCAATTTATAGGTCATCTTCTATGCCTTGACTTTGTACTTTTGTATACATTGTAGCTAACTGAAAACATCAATGGTAGGACCTAGCTTTATAAATCTTGCATTTCTCGTGGGATCTCTTGTTCAAATTCATGCACAATTAAGCCATTTTCATCACAAGTATTGCTGCACACACAACAAAAAACAATTTCCTTCGCTGGTCACAGAAAACCGTTGTTAGCTTAAACCGGGCATTTACTTTTTTATTTCAAAATGAACCTCATATATATTTTTTTGGTGCGCAAATGAGCCCGAATCTAGTACAATACTGCTATACGCAAAAATGATTTTATCAAACTAAAAATGTGTTTACAATGCTCTTCTCACAAAGAGATGTGTCAAAATCAGTTTTTCTTTTTTTGGGTGTATGTACGAGTATTTTTAGTTGTTTACTACTCCACTAGTATTGGTTTCAACTCTCTAAATGCATGGACTAATTAACCCAATCAATAATGAGTTTATGACTCATTAATCTCAAGCACTGCACCAAACCAAAATAATCAAACAAAAAGCCATAATTACTTATAAAGGTTTCCTATTATTATGAAACACTATACTATATCTATGAAAAATCGACCATCAAATAGCTACCTATATTACAAAGAAGATAATAAATCCCCACAAAGAAAAATTAGTCACGCAATTATCTATTCCTTTTATAGAAAGTTTTTATTTAAATTAACATTCTAAATTTGGAAATTTTTGCAAATTTACACCTTGCCTTATCTTTACGTCAATTATTGTACGAGTAGTTTTTTCACATTAAAAAAGATAAATCACAAAGCATTAAAAATAAAAGAATATGACCAAAGATTTTATGTACGTTATGTTCAGCAATGAACCCGTCATTGATTATCGTCTTCATACATGCAATTGCACGTAATCATATATGTTATGGTATGATTTTATCTTTTATTTAATCTCGAATAATTTCATCCACTAAAATTTTTAGAGGGACACTAAATTAAATTATTGGACACCTAGTCAATGTTCGTGGAATTAATAATTGATGACATGATGAAATAATGAATTTAGTTATAGTATCCATCCATGCTATCAAAAAAAAAAAAAAAAAAATATTATTTCTCAATATTTTAGACTTGTTTTGATTGGAATTTGGAAGTCTTATTCCTTTTGTTAGGTTAATTAAATGATGGAATCATAAAGTATGAGCAAATTATTATGAACCCTTCCTCATGCTAATAATTGAGCTAATCAAGCATCTTCAATTGTTGTAACTAGGGAATTACTTGCAATTTAGAAAATTTCCTAAATTAAATGTTAGCTTGATCATTGGAGCTAAAAAATAAATTAGCTTGGTCAAGCATATTAACTTGGCCAAGCTAATTTACTTGAGAAAATATTTTCTAAAAAGAGAGGGGTTGATATATTAATAAAATTAATCTTTGAAAACTAATTAAGATATTAAGGCTCATTTGAATCGCAAGTTAGTAGCTAACCATAGGAACACAAACTAGTTACAAAAAAGATTCGCTTAAATTTTATTTTATTTATTTTTTTTTTGAAAAAGATTCGCTTAAAATTTTATGTGACATATCAAGTAAACTAATTTGCTAATTTCGCTTACCATTAGAGTTGCTCTTTTACCCTTTAAAAAAGAATGACCATGTACTCCGTACGTTAAAAGGTTTTTAATTTTTTTTTATTTATTATTATTTTTTTTTAATTTTTTTTTATAAAGTAACTATCTTTGTTAAATATGGAGAAGCAAGTAATGTGGCCTAATAGATTCAATTCACAACTAAAGGCATGCATGCTTGAGACTAAGGGTCTGTTCTCATTGACTGAACTGAACTGATGATGAACTGAATTAAACTGAATTGAACTGAAATGAATATTTTATAAGATAAGGAAATTAGGAGCCGAACTAAACTGAAAATAAACGTATGAGAACAGTCCCTAAGGGCCTGTTTTCATTGACAGAACTGAACTGAATTGAACTGAACTGAACTTATTAGAATTGAATTGAACTGAAATGAAATGAATATTTTATAAGAGAAGGAAATTAGGAGCTGAACTGAAATGAACTTATTAGAGCTGAACTGAACTAAAAATAATCGTATGAGAACAGAAGGCCCTAATTGATACAGAGTATAAGGTTTGAAACAAAGGTAGTATTACTCTAAGGGTCTGTTCTCTTCAGCTTAATTTCAATCTAATTCAGTTCAGTCGATAATTTCCTTCTCTCATAAACAATCCAGTCCAGTTCTGTAAATTAGAATAGGCCCTAAGTTGAGTTTAAAAAACATAAAAATAATAATAATAATAATAATAATAATAATAATAATAAGATAAGGATGATATTGCGTTGCTGAAGCGGGTTCAGGCGTTTGCTAAGATTCAGGACATTGGTGCTCGTGCGGCAGCTCACATCTTCAGCAGGATCGGGTTCGCTATAGCTAGAGGGGTGGGGGCCCAGATTGTATCTCGGCTCCCCACTAATTTCTTGTAAATTGATTGACTTTGTAGGTTTTTTCTGATATAATAATAATAATAATAATAATAATAATAATAATAATAATAATAATAATAATAATAATAATAATAATAATAATAATAATAATAATAATAATAATAATAATAATAAATCTTAAAAACTAATATATTAGTGATTAAAATTATACATTGACCAGCGTAGAAGTGAAAATACAACTATAAAGGACCGGGGAGAGTCTAATGTAATGTTAATGTGTTAGGAGGTGGAAGAGTTCCATTTACTCATATTGTTAAATTTATATTATATACATGTTCCATTAAAATAATTATGATTATTATGAACAAGTATTTTAATTAGCTAACAAGCTTTAATTGACAACGAGGTGTTTGCTTGCTTGTTCGAAAACTCTTGATTCTCAAAGTCAAAGACAGGCATGTTGAAGCAATATATGTAGGAACATCAACACCTGAAATTGTCATATTCCAGATCACACTGATTTGGCAATACCGCATCTTTATAATTGCACATAATAACGTATAATGTTCATTTTATGATTTTCTCTTCGTTCAACATGCTTAATATATACTCTGACCTCAAAATATTTATAAAATAAACGTTTTTGTGTTTAATGTACTAGTGTGTGTAATACGTCTTAAAACTCCATTCTCTCTATGGTTATTGTTACAGTGTAGATGCTAACTTTGTCACAACTAAACCTTCTAACATTCTTGATTTTAAAATTACACTATATTTTTATTCAAATTAGGAAACAATAATTTTCGTGTATACAAACTTCTTACCCCTAATTGAGCCCTCAATTGACCTTCTAGAACTTTGTAACTTCCATTTGTACATAGTTACAATTCTCGTGAAAAGTCATAATTAATATCTTATATTCTTAATGGAGTAGCCTTTTATTTTACCGGCAAATACAAGTTAATTTGCCATATAAACGATTTTTTGTTAATCTGGTGTCATTTCTGTAAATATATTGAAAAAGGTTGGTAATTTATTCAGTACTTTTGGTGAGCTGTCCAATTACTGTTTGCAACTTGCTTTTATTGTTTGGTGAGGAAATTACACATGCACCCCTCAACTAGTACATGAAAAGACGCATGTACCCCTCAACTGATATTTAAAAAGACGATTATACCCCTAGATAAACAAATCTGGGGAATTACTGGGCACAACTCTTATTTTACTAAATTCAACTATTATTATTATTTTATTTTTTTTGGTGCAATAAGTTAAACTTTTTGTTTATTGAACTTATTAACGCTAAACTCAATTCCAACGTTAAAATTCAAGTTCTTACACTGCACAAAACTAGATTTGATTTGAGTCCTTAATTCATTATACATTTAATTTCCTTGTGGCTTTATATAATTTTCGGTGTAGTTTGGAAACAGCTTACATCAACATGAAACCAAATTTATGACCTAACTGCATAAGTCACCAGCTCTATGAAGAGCAAGAAATTTTGGGCCTGTTTCATATTGAACTTTATGCTGTCCTAATAATGTTTCTCATCCTACATATCTACCACCTAAAATTAATCATAAGATTCACAGTTCTGATGACAATTAGAGGCTTTCTTTGGTGAAACTTTTATTAGTCTATACACCAAATGTTACATACATATCATATGCCATAGTATTTGTTTGGCATGCATTATATTCACGGCAAGAACTTCTCCAGCAGACCGCCAAAGAAGAAGCTGGTTTTGGCCCATCCTTTAGCTTCCGCAGGTTCCCTGGAGCTAGCTGGGGCTTTCTTCACATTGAGCATCATGGTAAGCCCAATCTCTTTTCGGAGTGCTTCGATTGTTTTCACATCTACTGGATTCCCTGAAGAATCCCTCACATAGAACACATTCTTTGCCTTCTCTCCTACAGTGGACACACCTGCTCTCATTACTGTCAGTCCATGTTCTCGGAGAATCCTTGTCACTTCCGACAGTAAGCCAACTCGATCCTTTGCACAGAGTTCTAGGCTTAGACCCTGTTTCACAAGCATCAGATAAATTCCAAATTCCACAAAATAGCGCTGTTTGTTACAAAGTCATATAATATGACAAGTATTCTTCAAGATATGCTTATAATGCCTAAACCCAAACTCATTTGATTATATACTCACTTAGTTCTTCCATTCCATTGTAAGGTTTCACATCTCCTAAAATTTCATACAGTCGATAACTTGAACAATAATATCCCACCCCCAAATTTTTGTTTCGTATTAACATAAAAAGCTCAAGGGTCAGTAAGCAATCTAAGCATTACAAGTCAGTAGAAAGCCAACTTGATCACGGTTCAGTTCAGTAAGTGGTACCAACGACTGAAGAAACCATATTTTCAACTAGAACTTCCTACCATAAAACATTGAAGGCAAAAGAAAGAAAGTTTTGAGACAGTACTTACCTCACTTATTCTCCGTTGAATGGCAGCTTCAAGGCATTTGATAACCCTTTCCTTCTCCATTTCCATGTCAAGTGTACAGCCATCCATATGTCGAATGTAGTACTCCTGTAACTCTTGCTCATCAGCAAATTTAATGTTGCAGTACAAATAAATTTTTGTGACTGAGGATTTTTTTGTCATTAGAAAAGGGATAAAAAGCAAACCATCATGAGGATCTTTGAGCTTTTTTATGCATATGGTAAACACATGAAATGTAATGCCATGCATGCATTTAGAAATTAAATTGGGGGGTAAAAATATTTTCAACCTAAAATGAAGACCAAGGTGGAAGTATTAAACTTCCAACACTTATTATAACTAAGAAACAGAAAGGCCTTAGTTGAACAATGTGCATCTCGAACTTCCTGGAAAATATAACAGAATATCTGTTAATATTTTGGACGATACACTTGTCTGTCAAAAATTGTAATTTAAACCATAAATATGATAAGAAAATTTAAAATGTAGTAAAATTCTTTTGTAACTTGAGATATCCACTGTGATGATGCTTAATTTCTCCACTCTCCAATCTACCAGATGATATAATTTTAGCATGGTGTCTACGTATATAACGGAAGCATAGGCAAAAGCTAAGTCAATTCAAGAAAACAGTACAAAAAATCCCACAAATTTGGCAAGGAGAATGATCTTGATACCTGTGATGCATATGGGCCATCAGAGGAGATGGTTGCATGGAAAACAACATACTGCATATCTGTAAGTGTGCAGACAATATCAAACATAAGCTTTGGTCGATCCTTGCACTTCAGTGTAACCACTGAGTACCCTTTCTCCTCACAATGTTCAACAAAAATTTTAGGCTTGAGAGGAGGAGGATATTCCACAATATTGGGTGTGTCAGCACTTTCATAATCCTTGTCAGCGAACATCATCTGATGAAGACGACGGTCAACATGGGTAAAACCCATGGAGAAACTGGTGTGAGCCACATGTTCATCATCTTGGGTGCCACCAAGAATGTTCTTGAGCTGCTCTTCCATCAGAGATAATCTGCTGGGGTCATCTACAGCAAGATAGGTAGTATCATCATTGACATAAAGAACGCAAGCTATTCTTGTGTTGTGGGTCCAAACTTCAGCAGCAGCTATGTTGAAGTGGAGGTCAGCAAGCACCGCAAAGATCTCTGACAAGAGCCCTGGACGATCCCTGCCTATCAGCTCGACAGCAGTGTGATTACCAACAGAGTGTAGTCCAACTCTTTTTCCTGGCCTGCTCTTTATCCAATCAGCTGCTTGGCCCTTGGGTCCCAAAGCCTATTGCAAGATGGGGTGCAAAAATTAATTAGTAACCTGATGATGCATCAGAAACTTCTTACATGGTACTGTATTTTGTAAAAAAAACAAAACTATGGTCTTGCTGTCCGTAATCTTCTTACATCAGATAGGCATACCTTTTCAATATAATCTATGGTCTTGCTGTCTGTAATCTTCTTCCCGTTTTGATCAGTAACATGGAAGACTGTTTTTCACAAGGGAAAAAATAATCCAACATTATGAGTCAGTAAAAGCAAGAATATACATTTAAGATGAGTAAAACCCCAAAAATATGCATGACTAAGAGAACAGCTCTTGTCAACTTTAATTTATATACAATATACTTTGTAGTTGATAGTATCAAAAATAGGTTCAGATGTTATTAGATCAATAATACCAGAAATACTTTACTAAAGAAATACGCACCATCCATAAACCATCCACCATCAGAGGAAATGTAAGCTTTGGTGATGAGGAGATCAAGATCAGTTAAGATTTGCACAACTTCCAAAAGTATCCCTGGTTTATTCATGCTATCAACCTGTAACAAAACAATTGTGTTTTTTTTTTTAACATATTAGCTCTACATATATTGTCAGAAAGCAGTATATGACATGATCATCCATACAAGAGGGAGGGGGTGTGAGAAAGTGCAACTTTTGTTCTGAAATTCAGAAGATGAGATTCTGACCTTAACTAGGGTGCAATCACGGCAACTGGTGTTATTGACAGATACCCTGAAAAACAGGCATGTTAGAGGCAGATGTGAATAGCATGTACAAATACAGAGCTTCATTAGAAAGCACAGACTAAATAGGAACCTGGGAGGATTTATTCTGATGCTTAAGTTCTCATATTCAGGATCAAAATATGGCCCAGCCATTTTGTTGTCTTCGACAAAAATTCAAGAGACTTTCCACGGGTGGCAGCTACCTGGTTCAACAATTGATCCATTATTATATCACATGATGTATAGATAGCACTACAAATTGCACATGGCTAATATGGCTAGGAACATGACCATACCTAATTGCACAAGATGAGGGCGGAGTCCTGAATTCACCGTTGAACTCTCCCTAATCCTGCACCAACTTACATCGTACACCTTCACAGTACAACTACAATTTTTGACCCTGCAAAACAAGAAAAGCCATGTCAGCCAAATTTGACCTTGTGAAGAATAATCTCTCAATATATAAATGAGTACCAGTGCTACCTCTATTGTGACTCCTGAGTCCTGAGATACCAGTTGAAAAAGAAAATTTTGTCCAACAATGGCTCTCTAGTTACCACACCTTTTAAAACAGCCACTTTACTCACTGCAATAAATTGGCAATAGCATATCACTAAACAAAAGGTATTTAAATTCAAAGTCGCCATAAAATCCTAAAAACCTAATCCAAACATAGGGATGATGCATAAGCTAATATCAGTTCAAAAGTGAGAACAAAAACTCATGAAAAATCAAACTTATGCAACTTATGGATATTACATAGCTTAGATAAACTGTCAATATTCTTAGAAAACATTGAAGTCAACGTATTGAACACAGAAAACAGGTCAACCTTAAGCATCACCAAATTCAATATCATCATAATATCTTAGAGACCTAATCCAAGCAAAGGTATAATGCATCGGCTAATGTCAGTTCTAGAATAAACACATGGATATCATATAGCTTAGACGAGCTGTCATTATTGTTACTGAACAATGAAGTCATCATATCAAACACAGAAAAACAGCCAAACACCTACACATCTCAGATTGATTCACCTCCACAGCTTCCCATATCATCTCAGCTCTACCTCTTATCCTACTTAAGTGGCTACTCAAGGGAAGAAGTAACCCATCATGGGGAGTCCTCATGTTAGTTATGTAGCCGACCCCACTTATGGGATTTAGGCATTCAGGTAGTAGAAAAAGTGAAGAACTATTCTTGCTATCACTGTAATTCCAAGTGGCCAATGTATGCGGGTCACTCCAATATATGCTATACAGCCTATACTTATATAGAGTTGTCAAAAACTAACTCGAACTAAGATTACCCAATATGACAAGCCATCTAATTGACCCGTCATAACTCGACCCAAACACAACCTGAACAACTGATTTGACAGTACTATTCTACTGCCCAAACAGAATCACACAAAGTTATCTAGCCAATATTAACTATCCAACTTTTGCACCCCTTTCCAAACCCCAAAGGCCAAAACTCCTCATCCACCATAAATTTAAAAATTATGATTAAACCAGCCTTTGTAATTTGTATACATACTAAATTCCCAATTAATCAAATACAGTTCTTATCACAAATATCATGAATTATAATTTCTAGGATTTCAAACACCTTCAATTTTTAAATAATGATGAAAACCCAATTAAACCAAGCAGAAAACTACTCAGAACAGAACAAGAAAAACAAGAACATCAAAAGAATAAATGCTGAATTAATAAACAATTTACCAAACAAGCAATCAATCGCTATAAACCCATCATCAAAACTAACAATTAAAAATCACTTTCAATAAAAAGAAAAGAAAAGGATGGAAAAGAGAAAAACTTACAAAATGGGTGTTTGAGAAACAGAGAAAATCAGCAAAAACTAATGAAAAAAGACTGGATTTTTAAGCAGAAATTGAGAATTTCAATAAGATGTTGTCAGTGGGGTTGAGTGATGCATCAGCAGATGGCGCACTATATTGATGCTGAATGCTGAATGTTGGTTGGGTTTTGAGTGGAGAGAGAAAGAGGAAGACACGTTCGAATTGCGTGGCTAGAATCACTTTTTTGTCAAATCTCACTCTTCTTTCTTGTTTTTATTTTGTTTATTTATTTTAATCAAAGAGTTTTATTGTATCCCCTCAAAAAAAAAAAAAAAAAGTGTTTTATTGTATTTCTGCTCATCTAATGGTTGTATTAAAATATTATGGTTGTAATAATCTAAGTCAATTTTGCAAGATCAACTTGTGTTTCTGTGCAACTTGTCCTTTGTCTAATCATTTGATCTTCTTCTGTTAATTATTGCACAGCCGTCTTTTTCGCTGTGGGGATACTTAAAGGTGTGTGTTTTTCAGAGGTGACAAATAGATTGTTCGGATTGAGTTTACATAAATTATATTAGGTTTTTTGTGTCGACTTTATATTTGACCATTTGGGCAATTTGGGTTATAGTCTAATTAGATTTCGGTTTTGTTTGATTGACAAAATAAAACATAGGAAGTTGAAATTCCTAGGATTTGAAATTCTTTCATGGTGTTTGGTTGAGAAATATATGGGGATATAGAAATTCCTAGGAATTTTCACTTCCCACAAAATGGAGGAACTAAATTACCTAGGGTGGAACTTCCCATGGGAATTTCCACTCCCATGGTTAATCAAACACTTTTTAGAATTTCCTAGGAAGTTTAATTTCATGGGTAATCTTAGACTATATGTTGAGTATATTTTCGGTATACTTTTTGCGTATATTTTGGAACTTTGGTAGATGACGCTCTGATTGGATACGATCAAATTTAGTTCAATTTTGAGTCGAGTCAACATTAGATGGGTTAAGGGTGTGTTCTACTCACCTGATTTTCACTTATATAAACTTATTTAAGTTGTGATTTGAATTTGGGTAACCCTTATTAGAATTTTTTTTTGAACTGAAATTATCTGATCCTAAATGAACTTATTAGACTTGAAATAAGTGAAAATAGGTAAATAGAACAGGCCCTAAGTTAAAATAGCTATAGAGCCTATAGTTTTTTATCCCACAATATAATTGGTACACTTGACTTTTTTTTTTAAATCAACTTTGACTTTTTTACCTTTTTTTTTTATATTTTTTTTGCATTAAAAAATGTTGATATAATGTTTCAAAAAAATGTTGATATATAAGTTGTTGTTGGATTTATCTTAATGTATATTATTAGAATGTCAGGTTTTATTAAAACTTTATTTTATATAATAACGATAAAAGATGATCACAGTACAGCTGATATAAAACACTAAGTTTCACAATTATTCTAGGACGATAAGCAGAAGACAATTAAAAACACGAAAAACGATATTAGGGTTCGTTTGGCATTGCTGTGGTTTCTGTTTTTTGATTTTTTTGTTGTATAAAAGTATATGATATATGTTACATAATGAATCAAAAATTATTTAAACTTATTAAAATCATAATAATTTTGAATTTTCATGTTTTATATAATAATTTTTCTTGTTTCATGTTTTTGGTTTTTAATTTTCAAAAAAACAGAAAACTGAAAATAAAAAATGATGTCAAATAAGCCCTTAACAATTCTCTTTTTTTTTTTTAAAAAAAAAGAAGTTGTTTGCACTTTATAGATTCCAATAATTTAATAGTATATAATACTGTACTAGTACATAGTACTTTGTCATGAAGTAAATAATTCAATTAATATCAATTTGTTTGATTTGCTTCACCTTTTGTGCTTAGGTTATGCAAAAAATTTTGATTTATTTGACCTGTTCGATTGGGCAGAAATTTCAAATGTTTGGTTTGATATTACAATTTTGGATATTTGAAATTAAATATTAAAAATATATATATATAATTAGTTTTTAAGTCGTTTATGGTCTTATCGATTGAATTGATTACAAATCCAAATATATATCCGACAGTCAATTGATTACAAATCGCATCTTTTTGGATTCAAAAATCTCAATTTGATGTCCGAATTTCATAACCCTATTTTGCATTGTATTTGAATTCCCTTTTCATAGATATATATGGTCCATATGTAATGATATAAATGAATCAAAAATACATTGAAAATTATGCAGATTACCAAGTGCAAAACAAAATGAGTAAATGAGAAACCAAGAGAGTACCATAATTGTGGAAATGGTATTAATATTCCAAGTCTAACTAAAATTTGTTTTATTGTCATTATCAATTGCATAAAATTTCAATCAATAAATATCAGTTTAATTAATGTAAAGAATGACGTACAACTTGCATATTTGTGCATGAGCATTCTAGTAAATCATATTTGAAGTATTTGGTTAGACATGTAAATGTGACTACATTAAGATGCTACAACATTTTTCACAAATTGACTTTAGCAATTTTAGAGGACAAAAAGTCATTAGTACTTTATAAAGGGGGTCTATTAGAAAATATTGTAATTTTAAAATAGCAATCATGTATTTATATCCAATATACAAATACAAATGAAAGTGGTGGAATAATTTGAAAGATCTTTAAATTAGATGTTTTCGTATTTATTCGTTAAGAATTAGGAATTACAACCAAAGAAGTGGAATTCTCTTTCAAGCAATTATAATATAAAGTGGATAACCAATATACTTATAATAGCTCTATCATACTTTATGTTCTTTATTTAATTTGTACATGTACCTATTTCTATTTTAGTTTATTTTTTGCTAATTACACACTTAGGCTCTTTCTTTTGAGCTTCTGGGCACAGTTGAGCAGATTAAATTTCAGCAGAGCAGAGCCGAGTCGAGCAGAGCAGAGCAGAGCATAGCAGATTTCAACATTATTATTAATACTATTATTAGTGTTATTATTATTATTAATGTTGTTGTTGTTGTTGTTGTTGTTGTTGTTGTTGTTGTTGTTGTTGTTGTTGTTATTATTATTATTATTATATCTCAAAAACAAAAGTCATACAACCTACAATAAATTACAGGGAAGCCGAGATACAATCTGAGCCCCAACTCCTCTAGCTATAGCAAAGCCTACCCTAGTGAATATATGAGTTGCAGCACGAGCCCCAATGTTGTTGTTGTTGTTATTATTATTATTAGTAGTAGTATTAGTATTATTGTTAGTATCTTAATTACTACTACTACTACTACTAACAATCAATACCCACATACATATAATGTTTCTACACATTGTGATTCTAATATCAAATGTTTATAAAAGAAATTGTTATTAACTGTTATTATTATTATTATTTATTTATTTTTTTGAAAGAATTGTTATAATATTAGAAATTATTAATTAATAATATTATTAAATATTAATTCTTAATAGTTTGAATTATTAAATATTAATAATTATAAATATTATTATTAATTATAATTATGATTAATAAATATTAATTATTATTAATATTAATAATTATTAAAATTATTTTTAATATTAATAATTATTCAAAATAATAAATTATTTTCATCAATACAATATTAATTATTATTACTATTGAATAATAATTATTATTATTGTTATTATTAATTATTATTTGAAAATAGAGTAGAGTAGAGCAGAGCAGAACATATTTGATTTGAGTAGAGCAGAGCAGGGCTCGGTAGAGCAGAGCAAAGTAGAGCAGAGAAGCTCTAAAGAACGGGGCCTTATCTTGTTTTAGGCTTTATTTGTTTTAATGGAAATTATAACATAATAATTTTTCATTAATTAAAGATGATTTTCAAGAGCTAGTAAAACAAAATTGTAATGAGTTGGTGAAAAAATCCATTAACGTCGAAAATAGGGGAACACAATAATCTTTGAAAGAGTGAGTAGTACAAGAAATCTCTCATTGTAGTGCAAAAAGGAATTGTGGATTAATGAATAGATTGTGTGTATGTAGAAACTTCGATTGTCAGATCATGATATCTTATTACGTTATTATTAGGTAAATTCTCCGCATAAATATTGTATGGAGGGACACTCATAAAGTGTTTAGTATCGGAGTATTAGAGGATATATACTTATATAGGTGCATACATGCTCTCAAATGATGCCCAAGCCAACACCACTATTTATAGGTGGTGTATGGAGGTGGAAAAATGCGTAGAAAATTTTACACACATGTTCTTTAAATTGCCACTTAAATCAAGAATCTTTGTGAGTTATGAAATTCACCAGTTTTAGATTCTTCCACAAATCTGTATCGATTTCTAAACGCAACAGGGTTTTCTAGAAACCTTGAAATGAAATAAGTTAGTGCTATGAAATTTGGGCCACACTAACTCAACCAAATATTTTTCTTTGTTCATTTAAATTATTTACAAGCAAAATTTAAGAGAAAAAGGTAAATTAGGCGTGGAAGTGGAGTGAAGAGAAGATTTTGGTAGTAAGAAGGAATTTGGACATTCCTTCATCTCAAAAGGGATATGTTTTATACTCTACAAAAAATTAGGCGTGCACAAATGTTTTTCGCCTTAAATAAATTGAATAAATCTTAGGGCCTGTTATCATTGACTGAACTCAGCTGAAACTGAACTGAACTAAGCTTATTAGAGCTGAACTAAATTAAACTGAACTGAAAGAATATTTTATAATAGCAGGAAATTAGGAGCTGAAGTGAACTGAATTGAATTGAATTGAACTGAGCTAAACTGAACTGAACTAAACTGAATTGAAAATAAACGTATGGAAACAGACCCTTACTATAATAAATTAATCATTGATTAAGGGTCTGTTCACATTTACTGAACTGAGCAGAACTGAACTGATTGGAGCTGCACTGAACTGATTGGAGCTGAATTGAATATTTTATGAGAGAGGGAAATTAGGAGCTGAATTGAACTGGTTGAAGTTGAACTGAACTGATTGAAGCTGAACTGAACTGAATTGAATTGAAATTAAGTAAGTAAACAGGCCCTAAATGAGAAGACTCAAACAAAGTATCACAATTTTCATAGAAAACTACAACCAAAGATGTAGAATCCTATTCGTGAATAAATGAGATTGTTTCGAAAATCCCTTCTTTTTTTTTTTTTTTTTTTTTTTGAATAGAAATAATATTTAGTTAACGTTAGCTTTGTGGGCTTTTGTCATCACATGATCAATAATTAAAAATTATTACTAATAATTTATTATGATTGGCATAATGGCATTTGTCTCTTGATGAGTTGATAGATGTTACGTTATGTATAGAATCGATGGAGTAAGGGTTACTCTGTAATAGCTACGGCCTCTCAATTATTTGTAATCTAATATTTTGAAGTCTTGTACTCCATATAATATTCTTGATTGTATGGAGGTTAATATTCCTTTACATGGCCGGTAAGAGTAGAAGTAGTACAATTTCTGATTTTTAATTAGATACTAAACCATGTAGTAACTTTATAATTTTATTTAAAAACAACATATATAAATCGGAAGTCAATGTAAGACATGTTATAATATATGACCTGAATATGAATATGTTGGTTGACATCTAAGACCTCCAAAATAGAATTTAAGCTCACGTTATCCTGATTATGTTGATTGACATCCAGGACCTCCAAAATAGAATCTAAGCTCAGCATTCTGGACAAATTTACTATCATAACATTCCGGCACAGATGTAAGGACTTCAAAATCTTCTTGTTTAGGATGAACTTCTTTGAAATTATTATCAGCATAATCAACATAGAATAAATCACGAATATAACATGATTTACCAAAACCTTCATTAGAGAAATGTCCACTGCCCATTTGTGTAATAGTGTTGTTGTCTTGTGCCATTTCATCTGCGACTTCTCCACCCCACGCTACTATATCACCACCTTTGTCTGTCATGCTTGTGAATAGGGAAGCTGGCCAATATCCCATTGCTTTGCCACCATAAATTAACCACCAATCTTTTGTTGATTGATCCTATTACAAAGATATCGCGAAAATTTGAATTTTTTAAATGACATATATCTAACAAGAATTCGCATGTATATTAAATTGTTTCTAATATTACCAATTGGTTGTTGGTGTATTGGTGATTGGGACTACACTTGCTATGGAGGATCCGTGTTGGGACTAAAACCTAACCACCCAGAACTAATCCCCGGATTCAGATTAGCTCAAAAGGTAAAAAATTGTTTCTAATATTTTATGGAAAGAGTTTATCATGGTTTTATGACCAAAGTGTACAATCTCATAGGAAAGAAAATAAAGGGACAAAGCCCGTAACAATTGTACTCAATAAGTTGTGAATTAGGAAATTTCGAATCAAATTAGATCAGGTGAATTAAACATACTCTAAAAATTAGTCATCCACAATTTTTGAAAATTTTCTCGATCTACTACCCTTAACATTAGTACTCGATAAAGAAAATTATGAGAATTGTGTAAAACTATTACCTGGTATATGTATAGATTAATCGATTTTTGTAATCCGCCATAAACAGAGAAGGAATCTATGTATGCACCAACAGCGAAATCCTTGTTCGTTTGCACAAAACCCGGACAACTTAGGTCATAGCAACCCGTAGACATGTAGTTATCCCTCTAATAATTCAAACATTAAAAAATTTAAATTATATAATTAGCTGTAAAATTAAAGTAAATTTATAACACATTAAATTTGTATTAGTCCATATAATACTAAGCTTACTAGCTACTTACCGTCCAATATATGAACAACCTTGGTCTACTTTGACTATCGGATGGGTGTACCTACACAATAATGTTCATATTTTTAGTGGGTAGTGAAATATAAACTTTAGTTGTTGAGAGTATCGTTGAGAAGGTTGTTAAAAAAAAATGGATTGATCGCGTATTAATTGGCATAGGAACTACTTCATACATTTTGACATTTTGTACAAGTATATTATACTACCTCCGTTACATGCATATTATTTGTAAGTTTTGAGTATTATTTATGAGATATAAAATTCAAAAGTTGCACATAATATGTAACAGAGGTAGTAGCTAAAATATGGATATTGCGATACATACCCGCCAACCAGCCTCTATTGTGTTGAGATTTTTAGCATCGCCAGCAACGATCCATATTTGTGAAAGGCTTAGACCTATTGGGTTGACAACAGGGTTCCATACATTCAAAACTCCATGCACTCCTCTGAACTTTCCAGGTTCGTCACCTGCTTTTATTTGGATCATAGCATACTAGTACCAGACCCAAATTGAAATAATGATTCGTAAAAACACGCAAAAATTAATAATTATTAGTTTTAAAATTGATGTGATCTGATAAAATCATAAAATAAATCGCTAGGAAGCCCTCTTCATGAGGTCATAATATGATGGAAGACTAGTCTATTTTGATTGAGTATAAAATATATTTATGGATTTCAACTATTACTTCTGTTACAGGTTAGGTGCAACGATTTACATAAAGCAGAGAGGGAAAATGTCTAATTGTTGCACATAACCTGTAACGGAGGTAATATTAGTAGTTTTTGGTTGAATAACTCCTTTAACATGGTATATATTAAACAATGGATAACACAGAGGTCACGAGTTCAAATCTCATCTACCCCCTACTTCCAGGTGGAATATTTCACGCTAGGTATGAGGAGAGCCCATGTAACATCCACTCAAGAGTCCGTGACTTCAAGCTCAACAGACGTGAGGGGGATGTCACCATGTGATAGAGTATAAACATATTTCTAGAATTCAACCATTAACTTAAATTTTTAATTGAATTAGTCCTTTTAACACATTTAAATGTTGTACAGTGAAGTGTGAATGTATGACATAAAATAAGATTAGTAACGAACTTATAATAGTACAGAAAATCTAGTGGTCGGAGTTACACCACCTTTTACTCATGATTACCCGTTGAGGGTGGAGGGGAATTAATTTAAGTTGCTTGGGTAAGGTAATTTAAGAGCGGATTGTCTCAAATTATTCAGTAAATTTTATAAAGAATGAAAGAAAATAAAGAATCACCTTATGCATCTTAAGATTTGATAATGCTTCTGCAAAAGGTGATGATGATTTTCTTTGTACATTGCTAGAGTTATAACCACTGTATTTTCGACTAATAGGGATGGAACCGTATGGACACCGTCCATACTTGTGCCAAGACTGTTTAAGCTCAAATGTTCCGTTCATTGATTTCAACGTACTTGGATACGTTCTCGGTTCCATCTGCCAAATTACAACAATTACGTGTTACCACTTATTAGATTAGAATTTCTCACGGGTCAATAAAATATTATTATTAAATCATCAAAGTTCGACAAAAAGTTAACCGAACCAATGAGGTTATAAATAATTTTATTTTATTTAAAAAAAAAAAAAAACCAACCTGTATATTGTGGTTTTTAAGGAGTGGATGAGTCAAAGCTAGTTGCTTGTGCACGTCAATACAATCAATTATATCTTCATCTCCAACCTACAACAAATTTACAGAGTTAAATAGAAACATTGTTGCATGCATGCATAATTAATGGAGTAATTTTATAATCTATTGCACATAATATAAACTTTACTTTAGACGAGGGATATGAGAGTAGAGTAGTCTCTTATTATATCTTAATACTCAATACATATAACATACAAGTAGCGAATTAGTACTTGGCGCGGTTGGAGTTTATAGATGCGTTAATAATATAATTTGAGCTAATATTGACGTACTGTGACATTTAGGGTTCGTGTCATACACGGTAATTTTACTACTTTTAATTAGAAAAGTAATTAATAATTTTTTAATAAACAAATTATGAAAAAAATATTATTATAATATATTTATTAACATGACTCAGCCTGATTAAGAAAAAAACCTAATAAATTGTGAAAATTTAATAATTTATTGAATAAGGCTAATATTTTTTCATATAACATGATAACATGACATGAAACAGACACAAATTCTCTCTCAAAAAAAAAAAAAAAGACACGAAAAAAGCGGGTTAGTGTCAGGGGCTACTGACTTGTTAATTAAACATGACACATGTACATTATATGGGTTGGGTTAGTGTTGAAGCTTCCCAACCCGTTTAACTTCAAATCGGAACACAACACGACATGACACAATACAATTGTCAGCTCTAATTTGAAAATTAAAATATACAAAGTAAAAGATATGAAAAATATTGTAATATAAATATGGAAAATATATAAATCTAAATTATTACAATTATATGATATGGTGAATATTTTGTGCAAATTTTATAATAAGTAATTGATTGTATATATTGAAAATAATATTAAAATAAAATAAAATAAAAGGGAAAAGGGGATTTTGGAAGGAAAATAAGAATAATTAAGTCAAGCAATCTCAAACTGTAAAGGAAAATAAGGAATAATTAACCTTCTTAAGTTCTTATTAATTAAGTAATATTTTGCTCCATTTATAATTGTCCTTTGATGTAAAGGAAGTTAAAGAGAAAATGTTGTACAAATATGGAAGTTAATCTCAAATTTATTTATTTATGATATTATTCTCTAACCAACTTTTTTTGAATTACGGAGTATTTGACATTCAAATCACTTGTTCTATATGTTATATCCGTGCCATATTCATTTTATTTAGCTACCAAATGAGTGAAATAATTTGAAAAATAGCATATTGATGAATTAATATATAGTCTTAAATGCAATAATTTATTTACCTCTCCAATTTGGTTATCTATTGATTCATGAATTGTTTTTGAAGGTTTGAGGGAAAAGTTTGTTAATAGATAGGCTAATAGCTCTTTTTTTTTTTTTTTTTTTTTTTTGAAATAATTTATGATACTCCTTTTGTTCTAGCCATTACATACTACAGAATTGGCGATAAAACAACGTATATAACAGTAATTATACCCAAGGCCTTATACAATATATTAACATATCATTAATAAATTAAATTTAACCAAGAATATTAACCATAAATTATGGGAATGAAATATTATGAGTATACCTTAATTGTTTTGACAATGCCATTTGAGCTCCCAATTTGTCTTCCTCTTCCAAAGGGAAAATACAATAACAATACAACAGCAATTTGTAGAAGAAACACAAAATCACCACCTCTCATGTCGATATATCGTTGAGTTTAAGGATGATTATCGTTTTTGCTAATCCTTGTTAGTAAAAAGATGATTTAATTTTGTAACAAAAGTTTCATGGGATAGTATTTGCTTAGTGATGTAATATATATATATATATATATATATATATATATATATATATATATATATATATATATATATATATATATATATATATATATATATATGTAGGAAGGTAATCCCCTGCCTTTCTCATATATTGGCAGTGTATATATATACAAGTAATCTAGGTAATTGCTATCTAGGGAAGTAATACACAATCATTAATGTAGCAACCTAGGAACCATATATACAGAGTACATAGTCTAATACACCCCCGTAGTCGCAACGGGAGGCAATCGGACGTTGAGGCTATTGCGAAAGTCTTCAAACAGCAGCTGTGGGAGTCCTTTCGTGAAGACATCAGCAACTTGATAGCGTGAGGGGATGTGTAGGACTCGGACTTGACCACGGGTGACCTTTTCACGAACGAAATGGATGTCCATTTCAATATGTTTTGTCCGTTGGTGTTGCACGGGGCTGCCGGTGAGATAGACCGCACTTACATTATCACAATATACGACCGTGGCTTTCTTGATTGGGCAACGAAGCTCAAGGAGAAGGTTGCGAAGCCAACAAGATTCGGCTACCACATTTGCCACCCCACGGTATTCGGCTTCAGCACTTGATGGGGAAAGAGTGGGCTGCCGTTTTGCTGACCATGAAATGAGGTTTTCCCCAAGGAAAACGCAATAACCCGAGGTGGATCGTCGTGTATCCGGGCAGCCACCCCAATCGGCGTCGGTGTATGAGAGCAAACCCGCAAGTGATGAAGAGTATAGGTGCAAACCGAGCTTCAATGTGCCTTGTAAGTATCTTAAGATGCGACGTAGAGCATGCATATGCTCCTTGCGTGGGTCATGCATGAAAAGGCACACTTGTTGGACAGCATACGAAATGTCGGGGCGAGTGAAAGTCAAATATTGTAGTGCACCTGCCAAGCTTCGGTAGAGGGTAGGGTCGTCAGTTGGGGGACCTGAGGATGCACTCAATTTTTGCTTGGTGTCGACTGGAGTAGAAGAGGGCTTGCAAGATGACATGTTTTCCCGAGCAAGAATGTCCTTGGCATAGGATTGTTGTGACAAAAAGAGACCGTGGCTATGGTGAGTGACTGAAATGCCGAGGAAGGAGCTGAGCTTGCCTAGATCTTTCATGGCAAATTCCGAGCTTAATTTTCCCATTATAGACTTGCGGAGAGAATCGGAGGAGGCGGTGAGAATTATGTCATCCACATAGAGGAGTATGTATGCAATTTGTTTACCATGGCAATATATAAAAAGAGAGTGGTCGGATTTGCTGTGAATGAACCCAAGTGTTGATACAAATGTAGCAAACCGATGGTACCATGCCCGTGGTGCTTGTTTGAGACCATAGAGAACCTTATTGAGAAGGCACACATGACCCGGGTTGTCCTTGTCTCGAAAACCGGGAGGTTGATGCATGTGAACAGTTTCTTCAATGTCACCATTCAAAAAAGCATTTTTCACGTCCATTTGATGAATGGACCAAGACTTGGAGAGAGCGATGCTAAGGACGGTGCGGATGATTGCCGGTTTTACCACCGGGCTAAAGGTCTCATCACAATCGACACCAACCTGTTGATTCCTGCCATTAACAACAAGTCGGGCTTTATGCCGCTCAAAAATACCGTTAGCATCTTTCTTGTGGCGGTAAAGCCACATGCAAGGAATAATATTGACATCACGAGGACGGGGGACCAACTCCCACGTCTTATTTTTAATTAGAGCATTATATTCGTCGAGCATGGCATTTTTCCAATTAGTATCACCTAATGCTTTGATTGGGTTGCGTGGGAGAGGAGATGGAGTTGTGTGAGTATGCAGAGTGAAGTGTCTTTTGGGCTTGAAAATGCCATGGGAACTCCTAGTAGCCATTTGAGGGGAGAGAGGTGGGGTGGGCTGCTGTGTGGGCCGTGGCATGTCATTGGGCCCAGGGGAGGGGATGTTGTTAGAGTTGTGTTGATGTGAGGAAGTGGGCTGGGCCTCGTGAGGAGGGGAGGGAGGATGGCGAGCAGGAGAGTGAGTGTGGGTTTGTGGGGTTTGCACGGTTTGGGCCGTGGCTATGGGTTGGGCCGTGTTTGAAGAGGGGAGGGAGCTCATTTGGTAAAGGATGGAGGGAGATAGCCCATGATCTAGGAATTCGTAAGTAGAAGCAGTAGGTGTGTGGATTTTTGAGAAAGGAAATTGAGACTCATCAAATAGCACATGACGAGATACGAAAATTTTATTTGTGGACATGTCATAGCATTTGTAACCTCTATGATTAGGAGGGTATCCCAAAAAGACACAAGGGGTAGAGCGAGTTTGGAGTTTATTTATGGAGGTAGAGGGAAAGAGAGGGTAGCAAAGGCAACCGAAGATACGAAGGTGAGAGTATGAGGGATCCTTTTTGTATAGTATTTGAGTGGGAGATTTGTGATTGATGACTTTGGATGGGAGTATGTTGTGGAGATAGGTGGCCATTTGTAAGGCATGATGCCAAAACGAGGGAGGCATGGAAGAGTGTGCTAAGAGAGTGCGGATCATGTTGTTGATAGTGCGAATTTTTCTTTCCGCCTTACCATTTTGAGATGAGGTGTGAGGGCACGAGAAACGGAAGAGCATACCATTTTGTGCACAAAATAGACGGAATGGACCATTATCATATTCTTTCCCATTGTCACATTGAAAACACTTAATTTCTCTTTCAAATTGAGTTTTAGCATATGCACGAAATTGGAGAAAATAAGAGTGAACTTGAGACTTTTTGCAAATAGGAAATGTCCACAAAAAATTACTAAAATCATCCAAAAACAATACATAATAAAGATGTCCGGCGGAACTCAATTTTGGAGATGTCCAAAGATCACTATGCACAATATCAAATGGCATATAAGTATTAGAAAGAGAGGGATAAAAGGGGAGTTTCACATGTTTTCCAAGGGGACAAGAGGAGCAAATAGTAGCACTAGAAATTTTATTACATTTCACAAAATTGTTCCCTTTTAGAGAACGCAAAACATTAGTGCCGGGATGCCCTAGTCTATCATGCCATAGGGAAGGGGATAAAACCGCAAAAGTTGAGGGAGATTGAGTTTGAAAGATGGCGGTGGTGAGGGGGTATAAGTCGCCGGAGCTATCACATCGCAAAAGAGTTGTCCCCGTCGGAAGGTCCTTCACAGAAAAACCAAACGGGTCAAACTCAATAGAAACCCAATTGTCACTAGTGAATTTTCTCACCGAAATCAGATTTTTAATTAGTTTGGGGGCATGTAGAACATCATTGAGGGAAAAAGGAGGGTGGGGAGGAGGGAGGGAAGCACAACCAATACCACTAATTGGAATACCATGCCCATTGCCAACAATAATATTTCGACGATTGCTCAAATTAAAATAGGACGAGAGAGTACCTTGATTAGATGTCATGTGGGATGTGGCGCCGGTGTCCATGTACCAACCATCATCTGGTGGTGTGAGAGAGAGTGTGTGCATTGCGGCAGCAATATCGGTCGGAGCATAATTGTGGGTAGAAGGAGCTTGAACAGAGAAGGCTTGTTGTTGAGGCCGAGGGCCAAGAATTCCTTGCTGCCTAGGCCCAGAAGGACGAGGCCAAGAGGGGTAGGGGCATGGTGGGACGGCCCACTGCTGCTAGGCCCATGGAGGGTATTGTGGCCACGCAGCCCATTGCCCCCAAGGCTGCCATTGCTGCTGGTGGTTTCGGGGCCCCTGGTGGTTATTGTTCTGTCCGCCACGGTGGTGGTTGTTGCGGTTGTGACGACCTCTGCCCCGGCCACCACCGCTGCGGTGGCGACCGCCGCGACCAGACCCGCGGTTGTTGCGGTGAGGAGGGCGGTTTGTGTCTTGAACAGAGTGTGCTTCATCAGAGTAGGGTTCAGAATCATTGCCGTTGGCTAGAAGAGCGGCGCCGGCGGTAAGGGCCTCGGAGGCGGCTTGGTGTGCAAGTCTTGATTCTTCGAGAGCAAGCATAGATCGAGCCTTGTGATAAGAAGGTAGAGGGTCGGTTTGTTGGAGAATTGCAGCAACTCCATCAAAGGATTTAGGTAGGCCGCGAATGAGAGTGAGAACTAGGCGTTCATTAGACACCGGAGCATCCACATTAGCGAGTTGATCGGCCAATGATTTGACGTGCTGGCAGTAAGCAGAGATGTCGGAGAAATTCTTCATATCGACATTGGAGAATTGGCCTTCTAATTGGACAGCGCGAGTGCTTTTGTTATCATGGAAAATGTCCCGCAAGCGATCCCAAGCTTGCTTTGCTGTTGAATTGGGCTCGAGAATGGTGGTGAGGAGGTCACGAGAGATGGTGCCGTATATCCATTGGAGGACAATAGCATCTAGGCGAGACCAGAGGGCGGCGTTGGTGGTGGTGTCTGGTTCTTCAGGCGGAATTATGTGGTGAAGGAGTTCGTAGGCACGAACGTGAATTTTAAAAAGCTCTGCCCAAGAGGAGTATAGAGGGGTTTTGCTCATCTCCAAAGTGATAGGAATGACGGTTTTTATATTATTGACGGCAATTGCGGGGTGGAAGGCTGCGGATTTTACTGGTGGGTCAGAAGCCATTGCGGCTGATTTGCAGAAGGAGGAAGATGAGAAGAGGAAAAGACAGAGAAGAGTCAGAGAGATCGAAAATAGCCTGATACCATGTAGTAAGGTAATCCCCTGCCTTTCTCATATATTGGCAGTGTATATATATACAAGTAATCTAGGTAATTGCTATCTAGGGAAGTAATACACAATCATTAATGTAGCAACCTAGGAACCATATATACAGAGTACATAGTCTAATAATATATATATATATATATATATATATATATATATATATATATATATATATATATATATATATATATATATATATATACTGCATAATTAGGGAGAATGCAGAAATATGTAATGTATTTAACTTATGTAATGTCTTGATATTGGTAATATTAAGGTAAATTATTTGGAGTATTTAATTTATTGCCTTGTGTTGTTCCTCAATATTATAACACTAACTTATTTGTTAATATTATATGATACTTTTTTGATATCAAATGAGACAGTATGCTCTATATCTTGTTTTTATTGGTTGTTAATATCTTATATATTGTGGACTTTGTGATATGTGATTCTGTTTTCTATATTTAGCTCATGCATAGATGCACCATATAATCAATTGTACCTAGCTAAATTCAATCGGTCCCAATACGGTGAATAATATGATGAATTGGTATGGTTAAACTTTACTCCCTCGTTTTATAATGTTAGTCCCATATACTATTTTGAGCGTTTGAAAATCTACTCATATTGAATATATTTCATTTATAACTTGATTTTTTTTTGAATTAATTGATTGTGGATTGATGACATGACTCTAAGTAAGGAAATTTTTACCTTAAATTATGCAATTATGACTTGTGCTATCCTAATAAAAAATCAAAAAGTTAAATAAGGTAAACTAATTATGAATTATGTTGTACTTTAATGTTAAATTCCAAATATATTTTTTTTTCTTATTTTGTGTGATTGATTTCATATGGGACTAAGGCCCTGTTCTCTTTACCTTAAAAAAATAATAAAAATAATATTAAGTAAAAATAATTTCAGCTCAGTAAAAATAAGTTCAGTTCAGTAAAAATAATTTCAGTTCAGTAAAAATAAGTTCAGTTCAGTAAAATTCAGTTTTCTTAAAGAAGAATTATAATAGAAAATCAGTAAAAATAATTTAAGTTCAGTAAAAATAATTTCAGTTCAGTAAAATTAAGTTCAGTTCAGTAAAAATAAGTTCAGTTCAGTAAAAATAATTTCAGTTCAGCAAAATTAAGGTGAATCAAACAGGGCCTAACATTATAAACGTAGGGAATAATAAAATAAAATAAAAAATTTAACAAATCGCAATATGTATTTTCCAAACATGTAATTTTCATATTGAGTAAATATATTAGTAATACACAATTAAAATATGTAGCAATTATTAAGACATGACCATCATTATTATTATAGCCATGATGCAATTCAGATTAGTAGGAATCATAATTAATCGGTATTTGACAATTACTATACACTATACATAGTAATTAAGTCTCATCAAAAGCCTTTTCAAGCTAAGATAAGTACATCATTACATAAATATACACATCTAAATGCACTTTGCAACATCAGATGGATAATCTTTAGGGTGCTTCTTAATGGATTCTCTAAGCAAGATTTCTTGCTCAACCAGATCCTTTGTTGGTTCATCATACACATCTGTAAACATTTCCGAAACCGGTGGTTTTTCCAATTTTTCTGCCACTTGAATTGCTTGAAGAATCTGCATTGACAAGAATCAGATGAAACATTGAAATTGGCATATATAGTAGTATGGTTATCATACCAACTTAAGGAAGATAGTATGAAATACTCAAACTTTCAGCACTAGTAGTGGTTTTCACCTCTTTCTTGACCTTCTTTCGAATTTCTGATTCATCATCTTCATTCCACCAGCCATTTCTCTCAATCCACCTCCTAAATTTTGTGACAGGACTTTTTTCTATTTTCCAGTGTTCGATTTCATCAGTTGACCTGTACTTGGTAGAATCATCAGAAGTAGAGTGGTGTCCTACTCGATATGTTAGCGCCTGAATATATAAAATTGATCAAATTTTAGTCTCCAATTTGGTTAAAATGTAAACAATATCTAACTATTGCATCGTATCTCAATGATAGGTCACATTTTTTAATAGAGGTCATTCTCAAGAACTTTAAGTTGAAAGAACACAACTATTCTTAATTCTACACCACATATAATTTTATATCTTCAGGTTCAAATATTTTACTAAATTAAGAAACATTGTAGTATTAAAATAGCCTTATGCAATAGATTATTCAGGGTCGGATGTACAGTTCAATCGATTATTCAGAGATGGAAGTAAGGTTCAAATATGTTACTCTCACTTGCATAAGATAATCATCTATTTTTAAGAAAGAGCTTATTACCTCAACCAGAATAGGTCTTTGTTCAGAGATTGCCATTTCACGAGCAGTTTGAACGACTTCATAGACAGCAAGAGCATCATTTCCATCAACTCGAATGCTACGTATTCCATAAGCTTGTCCCTTGACCACAACACCATCACCTTCAAGCATAAAGATACAGAGGATCAATTTTTTTTCAAAGAATTACTAGATGCAATTGTGAACAAAATACGAATACATAATTATATATTAAAAGACAGCATAATATTAGGGTAATTACTTCGAAATTGGTCTGAAATAGGAGTACTAATTGCATATCCATTGTTACGACAAATGAAAACTATTGGAACTTCCATGACTGCCGCAAAATTCAAACCAGCATGGAAATCTCCCTGAGGAAAATATTTTAAAATTAGCACTGATAACATTGTTAAGGCCCTCAATAATATAATCCAAGTACTAAACTTATAATTAGTATGATATGTACCTCACTAGTGCAACCATCTCCCATGTAGGCTACAACACAAGCATCCTTCTTATCCATTTTAAGAGAATAAGCAGCTCCTGCAGCTTGAGGAAGCTGTGTACTGAAACAACGCCAATTTTTGTTTAATTTATCATTCACCAAACGTCTAATACATCAACCTTACAATCAAAAGACACAAAAGGAATTCTTACGCGATTGGGGATGATATTGTAAAGTAGTTATGCTTACTAGACCCATAATGATTTGGCATTTGTCGACCTTTCCCACAATCAGCCTTATTTCCGAAACACTGATTTGTAAAATCTTGCAAGGTAAAACCACGCCATAGTAACGCCCCAGGCTCCCTATACTGTACTTAACATAGATATCAGAGGTAACTGCATTAGTCCATTTTCATTTCTAAGCAGATTAAACATCTCATTTTCCCATATAGTACTACTTTTGACATAATTACGTATTTGATCACATAATACCTGAGCAAAAATAATGTCCTCTGAAGAGAGGGCTGCTGCAGATGCAACATTAATAGCTTCTTCCCCGAATGAAGTCATATAAAATGAAATTCTTCCCTGTCTTTGTGCTTCGTAAAGAAAAGTGTCCATAACTTGAAGAGTGATCATGCTATTATACATCCTTGTTGCCAAGTCTTGGTTCACCTATATAAACAAAGAATTATACAGTTATGATTCCTATAGTTAAATTATATTGTGATGTCCGCAGTTTAAGCACTACTACTTACAAGATCATGATCTTTGCCTGAAATAAGCTCCCCACTGTCATTTAGAACACGATAGCAAGGCACTCGTGTCTTCCCAGACTCGGCAATGAAACTCATTTGTGATGTAAACATAACCTTCCCTCCTGGAAAATCCATTCCCTGCAATATCAGTATATTACAAATGTAGTTTCAGGTTAGATGATCATCCTATATGTGTACTATTGTACTAATATTGTTTACCAAGACATGGCTTATTTTTCAGCATAAGACATAATCTATGGTCATTGCGTATCTATACAAGCTAAGGAATTCAAATACTAATATCAGAGTATCAATTGTGAAAATATAAGTTAAAAGTGGTATAAACTATCAAGTTATCAACGTGAAATTAGGAATTTGACACCGAAACTCAATGAATATTTACTTGTTTCTTTCAATAACATTTTTCCAAGACATTTTTTAGAAACGTGAACTAATGTTGGATCCATTTATCGCAGTATTAAGGAATTCATCTATAATTAGGATTCCAAACCAGACCCAAAGTACCAAATTCTAAATAGAATTGAATTTAGCAGAATTTCAAAATGGATTGAACTCAATATATAAAAATCAAAGTTTATATTGAATTCCTTGAGATATAGGCACAAAAAGGAACACAAATTCTTGATTAAGGTGGACTTTCATTAAATGATTGTTAACCGGATTAAAGTTATCCTTAAAATAATTAAAATTACCCTTATACTACTACTACACACGTTACTATTTTCCTAAAATAAATTTTACCCTTAAACACGTATGATGTACAAAGTACTAGATTAATCGTGTTAGCCTTTTATAACATGTATCCATTAAATCACGCATTAAATTACAATCAAATTCATTACAACATAAAATTAACCCTTAAAAAAATTAAAATTACTACAAAAATTGTTAAAGTTACCCTCAAATTGATCGTGTTATAATAAAATTAACGTAAGTTCACCTTATACAAGACTTATTAAGCACAGAATACCAAACAAACAACCTCACTCACGACCCCTCGCCACTCCTTACATAAACTAAAACATAAAAACTTATTTTCCGTACATTTTAAGATTAATTGTTCACTTTTGTCCCAAATGATTAAAAAATAATAGTTAAACTATTTTTATTTTATTTTATTTTATTTTATTTTTGGTGAAAATAACAGTTAAAACTATGAAGTATGTAAATAGTACAAAAATTTGACGGACCACAAAATTTTGTCCGCATATAACCATTGTCGGAACTAATATGGAACGTGGTAGATAAAACAATGAGGATGAGTTGGGCCACTAGGCCCACTGTCCCAATGTGTCATCTTGCCAGGTAGCCCACATCAAACAATGAGCTTGCATACAAGTCAAAGGTTAGACGTCTTATTCATACAAATTACGGTGACGTGGTATTGGAATTTTGCGTATTATTATTATTATAAATAATTAAAGAAAAATGCACTCCGTAGCAATCTATATCTATATCTATACTTAGTATTTAAAAACACAAACCACACATTACTCATATGCCACATGTCACCACAAATCACTCATATGCCACATGTCACCTTCTTTATCAAAAAATAATGTTCATGTCTTTATGCATTCTGTAACTTGCAAATTTAAGTAAGGAAATTAAGTATTTCAAGTACACCAAAATAAAGTCGTAGTCTTTTCATCTCCTAAACTTAAAATAAAGTAATAGTAAAAAAAAAAAAAAAAAAAAGTTGAGCTAATTAGTTCACATTATATAAATATATATATAAAGTACAATAAAACAATGCTTACTCATATAACACAAATAAGCAACACATTACAAGGAAAATATTCTAAGTAATAACCCGTGCATGGAACGGGCTAGAAGGCTAGTTTATATGAAATAAATGAATCATGAGGTAATTTCATGAAGTATATATCATAATGAATGGCCAATTGCATTTTATTTTAATAAAAATAGGTGTATGCAATCAATATATATGTATCTTCTTTCCGTATAATGATGCAAAATATAAAAAATATTAAAAATTCAAAATAATTCATTTCCCCAACTTGTATCAGTATACTGCAAGTTTTTTTTTTTTTTTTTTTTTTTTTTTTTTTTTTTTTAATTCAGATTGGAATAAGCATATGCAAAATGCAATTGTTTTGATAAAATATAAACTAAATTATATTATTCAAATAAAAAAAAATACGGATTATATGTAAACTACATTATATGCATGCAATCATTATATATCTTATTTCGCCTTAATTATATTTTCTACTTACGTATTGCAAGACTCTTTTTAAAGAGGGGATGATAAGCATTATATTTAGTTCCCATTGTTGACACATATACAATAGTCGACTTTTTATTACTAAATAATCTATATGCACATAATGCGTGCTTTAGACCTTTTTAATCTTTTATACACGGTTGGACTATTTTCAAGGAGTAGGTACGGATTATTTTCTAAAATAAACAAAGGTTGGATTATTTTAGAATTAATGAAAGTTGGGATCTTAGAATCATATGGTAATCCGAACTTTGGTAAAATCATATGGCAAAGTTGAGATTATTTGTATTACGAAATACTCCCTCCGTCCCTAAATTACATTCCTCTTTCTAGCATTTATTCCTCACATAATAGAGAGAAAGAGTTATGTAATTTAGGGACGGGGGGAGTATATATTTTCTTTTATGATATTAAAAGAATAATAATTTGCTATAATTTGTATTGATATCAATTATTGAATATATCTTATTGGTGCATAATGTCACCTAGACCCGTATATATTTAACATGGTATCAGAACATATACAATAATATGAGATATAATTATTATCAAAAAAACATATTTGTGTTGTACATTTTTCATATCGATATAAGTAGAATACTATCACTAGGATTATCTAATATCCATGTTAGGATATGGTTCATTAAATACTCGCACTACATATTGATATAAATTAGTGAATCATATCTTAAGCATTAATACTCGTTTAAGTATAAATACTCTACCTATCTGTGAATAAAATTAAGCAATCCTATTAAAGTTTTACCTGATAGAGTTTGGTAGAAAAATCAATCTTAGGATTCAACCATACAAAATTAGTTTATACTCGTAAATATTCTATCACGACCACTAGGATCACTTCTATAGGTCGTAGCTTTGTAAATATTCTATCAATATTTTTTACAATTTCGCTTTAAAATGTGCAGATGTTGTAATAAAAAAATAAAAAAAATAAAAAAAAAAGAAAAAAAATAAAAAAAATAAAAAAGAAAATTAATTTCAAAACTTATTTCTAAACAGGTAAAGTAATTCTAGTACAGTAGTACTTGTATAAATCTCATACAACAACCAACCAATTTTCGGCAAAGATCCACGTAACTACTTTATAGCTAAGAGCTTCAAAAAGACAAAACATATAAACTGTCTCACCATTAACCCGTGTAAACTGAATAGGGCAATTGCGTAATTCACTTTTTTTTTTTTTTTTGGAGGAAGGAAATGAGACGTTGTGTCTTAGGGTAAACAGACTCTTAATCTTTGCTACCAGAACAAGACTTCATTAATGTACACTAAAATACAGGGAAATAAAAATAAGAAAAAAAATAATTCAATCTATTTATCTAATGATCTGTATGTTGTCTGAGTATTGGACAACTAAGCAATGTTCTTATTTGCTTCTAAAATACTCCCTTTAATCTTTTATATTCCCTCCGCCCACAATTATGTGCAACAAAGGGATATTATTTGTGAGATATAAAATATTTTTTTATTGTACGTAATTGTGGGCAGAGGGAGTATTATTCTTGATTATCATGACTATTATTCCAAATGAAAACAACAAAAAGGATGGGAAGATCCGAAGATGTAAGACATTTTTAACATGCAAACCTAAATAATACATACCTTGCAAAAAATTGCAGATCTAAATAATCTCGAAATGAAAATATTGAAGAAAAAAATATATTTGGGCCAAATCCTACATTGTGGGGAGATTTCTTTTTTCAATGGAATTGCCATTTCACCCATTTTGTTATCAGCTAACTAAACAAAAATTAAAGAAGTTAAACAACAATCAACTCCATTTGGTGTTATTAGTTTAAATTATACGACGTACTATATGTATCAACGTGACAACTAATTTCGGACAGTTGTGATAAGGTTAAATAAAAGTGTACCTCGGGTTCGGAAGGATAAGCATCATCATGATCATCATCATCCTCGGAAGAAGAGTATAACTGAGGATCAATCTTCAACTCAGCTGCTTTAGTAGATTCTAAACGCCCAAAAACAAAGGAAGTAGGAGAAAAAACAGAGGAGTTACTACAAACATTATGAGAAATTCCTAAGAAACTAGGAATAAAACTACTTTGATTAGTAGTTAAACTAGATTTTGTTAAATATAATTGTTTCATAATGTTTGTTGTTCTTCTTAACAATTGTGCCATTTTTCTCACTCTCCTTTTTTTCCAACAATGTTTTTGAAGGCTAAGAAGATGAGTATGCCACTTCAAGAAATATACTTATATTGGAAAAAAAGGAAGAGAAAGATAGCAAAATGGATGAGAATGACACTTGTTTTTTTGTGTAACGTGTGAAGTGAGTAGAGCCAATGCTTTATCAACTTCAATTTGTTAAATCAATGCCATATTAGTCCATATACTACTGTAGTTTACAAGTTTTCCTGTAACACGTTTCGATTTAACCCTCCTTGGCCTAATTTGTCATAAATATGGTACTCTGGAAACTTCAAATCACCATTGAAAGTGATTTGTTTCAAAATAATTACACGTGGAGTATAATATTTTTCTTTTTATCGTATCAATGACGTTGGAATAACACTTATCTTACTCGAACTCAGATACTCATGTTCGACACGAGTATAAATAACACTTATCTTGCACGAGTATAAGTGCCTGACTTAACTATTTAGTGGAAAAAAAATTTATGATTTTGAACTAAAAAGTAGAGACCAAATACAATATCTATGTTTAAATACCCCAAACCTTCCCAAAGATCATGAACTGTTAATGCCCTCTCTCTTTCTCTCTCTCAAAGTAGAAACTCTTGATTAAGGTGCATGGCTAGCTTTCTCTAATACTCCAATATACTTCGTATATAAACTAAATTCACTAACTTTATGTTACATTAAATGCAATTTTATGCTCCGTAATTTTTTTTTCTTAAACTACATGTCCAAAGAAGTGTCTTAATATTTCAAAACGAAGAAAGTATATGATTACGAAAAGAAAATCTGGTGGAGCTTAGTCAACAAGCTGTTTAGACCTTAAATCAATCTTTTGATGACAACGTATAAACCTACTATTGCCCGTGTTATACAAATTGGGCATCACTAAACACCAACCCTATACTCAATTTTTCATGATTTTTTTTTAACAGACACGACTTGTGTTTTTATACTTAATGTTGTCGGCGCTTTTTTTTTTTAAGACACATGGTGTTTCTATACCTATCAGGCTATAATATGGACATATAGTCTTAAAAAGAACAAAATCGAAATACAGAAATTACCATAAAACGTTAATGGCTATGAATTGGAGTAATTGATGAGAAAACAGAATGCGATGAAATAGTAGGGCTAAAGAACTTCAAGGAAATAGAGTAAGCACAGTATTGTTTCAGACATTAAAGCTAAGAGCCTAAGACAGTACTATTGCTAATCGTTGCATCAATGCTGTGGGACTTATCAAGTGAAAAATGTACATCACCTGCTGCCTGCTCTAATTTATGGTTGAATTGAAGTTACCTTGTAGTCTAGTTACTATGCTCTGGCAAATGGATCCATCAGGTTTGGTTTTAGTCTAATTGGTTCGGGTCATATTCAGTTGATAAGCCCTTTCGGACATTAGTTCAATTATGGGCTTGTAAGCTTGTTCGGCAATTGCTGCTAACTGTTTTCTTTGTCTGGTCAGACCAGTTGTTTGTACTACCTTCATTTCATATTATTTGCAACGATTTGAGATAAAGTAGAGAGGGAAATTGTCTAATCGTTGCATATAATATGAAACGGAGGTAGTATTAGTTTTATGTAAGTTATTTGACGGTTGGCTCTTAAATGTTTATATTTGATAAATTTGGTTGTTAGGATAGAATTATAATTGTAAGAAGTTAACAGTGAACACACACACAAAAAAAAAAAAAAAAAAAAAAAAAAAAAAAAAAAAAAACTAATCTTACTAGTTTTTGGTTTTGGCAGAAAAGCTAGCTTTTTAGCCAACAAAAAAACCATATACTACGTATTTTGGTTGTTTGACCACATCTAAAAACCAAAAGTCATAGAAAAAATAAATTGCCAAACAAACTCTATTTAGAATTAATTTTCAGAGCACTACAAGTTACTCTAATATGAAAGTAGTTGAGTCATTAATATTTCAAGTCATAGCAATTGGAGTCAATATCTAAGATATATATTTAAAAGCGTTCCTACGTGTGAGCAATATGCGCCGCATGTTTGCATCTAAAAAATGCCGCTTATAACAAGACTTGAACTCAAGACCAACAAGTCTTAATTTAAGAGTTTTACCATCTTAGCTATTTATTAATTGTGTTTTTATCCAACAAAATTATAGTTAACTTAGATAAGTTAATTTGTATCTTATTATACAATTTGTTTCCATTACAATTTGATTGAGTTTGACAACTAAAAAATGTTTATAGCAAGACTTAAACTCGAAACCAACAAGTCTTACTATCTAAACATTCAAATTTGATTAGCAAATCAAACAAGTACAAACTAGCAACCCAGGGTATCGCCCGGGCCACACACTAGTTGTATACTTGTGTCATTAATATCCATATACTGTACTCTGTACTATGACTACTATCTATGCCTTGTTTCACCCATATTCCTCTTTGGGGTGTCTCTATAACATTGCCCCATTACCTTTAGTAGGTGTAATTTTTTTCACTTGCAATCCCACTAGCTCTCTATTTTCTCTCCCCACTTGAGGCCCATGTGCATATTTTCTGTCTTTGTTTCTTAAATGAATTTTGCTCCATTAAGCAAACTGGCAATCAACAAAGGACAAAGGAAGTAGTTTTATGAGCTGATTAATGTCAAGTTCATTACCCTAGCTAACTAATCAAGATAATGAAGTATGTGTAATTGCCATCTGACAATTGATAAGATTCATAAGAATACTAACAGTCAAAAGGCCATGCAATTACAACTATTTACGCGTATTACTTCAAATTACTTGCAAATATATAGCTAACACCTAGGAGCTGTGATGAATACCCTTAAGACCAACATCACTCATGGTAAAAATTTATATCATCCTTCTCTTTCTCCCATTTTTTTACTCCTCCACGTCATCTATACCACAATACAATATCTTTCTCCAAAAACCCTTTAATACATAATATAAAAATATTAAAATAGTTTACCAACACACTTTCTTTCTCATATATACTACATATATCAATTATTCATTAATTTAATTATAATTATATTTCATTTTATTATTAGAAATAACTAATTAATATTTGTAAAGTTAATTAAATTAAATAAGCAATTTAGGTAGTAAAAAGAAAATTCGAAAATATAAAAAACTATATCAATATTGGTGTCTAGGTGTAAGTCTTGAAAAGTTATCATCAATGGTAATTTTTCATAAATTTTTTACTATATAATTTTTTCTTAAAATGCAATTGAAAAAAATAATAATAATAAATACTGTATGATAATCAATATAATCAAACCACATGACGTGACGTCGTGACCTAACAAAATGTTTACCATGTGATTGTATGTACCATCAAATGATATAGTTTATACCGCTAATGTATATAGTGGTAAAATTTATAGGATTTTGATTATTTTTTATACCATGGTATAAAATTATACCACGAGTGTTGATGCTCTTATAAGTTGGACCATAATTAGGGGCACAAGTATTGTGAAGTCTTAACGTGTTACAAAGTTGGAAAATTAGAAAAAGGATCTTTTTGGTGAACTGGTGAAGGCATTTATTAGTCTGTTACAGTATTTCTGGCTGGTGTGCAACCCGTGTTGGCCATGTACAAAGTAGAACATTGTACCATTTTAACTGAAAAAAGAATACAACTGAGGTACTACTTGTTAACTTAGACAGAGCAGAATTTATATATTTGTGGACTTGTGGTGTAATAGTTCATATTTATACACCATCTGAAGTATGATCCAAACACTATTATATTGTCCAACTTAATTATAAACTTATGATATCCGATCATTTAACAGTAAGCAAAGTGTACCTCAGGTCGTAGAGTTTTGATTTGAGAAGCGATATGTCGCCTGACTATGCTGTGAAGCATCATGCTTAGGGAGAACCGAAGGCGTTTGCATTGCGTAAGTCTCAGCATGGCCACGAAATTACACATGCGGATTATGATAGTATTAACCTAGTGAGTCATCCGTAAGAGCCATTCCTGCCATTTAAAGCATTCATAATTAACGAGAAGCAAAGAAATATTAAGCATGATCAAAGTCAGTTTAATGAAAATGTTTGCGTAATACACATCCAAGAGGGGGTACACATTGAAAAAAGTGAGTAAGGCATTTTCTAGTGCTCCCAGCCTCCCCTAATAATTCAACTTATTAATTCAAGAAATCAAGAAGTATGCACCATAAACCAGCAACCATCCACAAAGAAGATTGGTTCTTGTTGGCTACCTCAAGCCTCAACCTTATAAGAGTTATAACACAATACGAAAAATGGTTCTTGTTGGCTGCCTCGCCTGGGAATTATCAAGGGTTCAACCTTTTCTAAAACTGTTGTCCATACAAGAATAGGGGTGGGAAACAAATGGGTACCCTGTGCCGGAACCAGAATTAATTGGTGCTAATCTACCAGATTTGAACCTAAAACTGTTTCTACCAGATTTAATCCAAGATTGAAGAATTGAAACCAGAGCTAATTCCCACCCTCATCCTACTAAAAGTGGCTCCTTATTCTGTGGATTCTTCCTAACATGACGGTTGCATGAGTTTAAATTGTGCACATACCAAAAATTTAATCTTCTCAAAACCTACATTTACCTCATTTCCTACCTGAAACTTAGCCAAATAAAGTTACAAAGAAAACATCATTGAGAAAAACTTCCACAGGCCAGTTAGGGAGCCCCAATTACAGTCAACACGTGAGTACGTAACACATCCTAACAATTTACAAAAGTTATATTGATGACCCCATGCCTACAGCCACTTTCCCATTAAATAGATGTTTTTTTTCAGGACACTTCAATACAAAAAAACATAGTTTTTCTTACTCACTAAGCCAACAGACCAAATCTCAAACAACAAGAGTAGACAACCCATCTTATTCCCATTAAATCCTACTTTCCTAGCAAACCTGTCTAAAATACCTTAAAGAAGGGAAGATAATAAAGAAGAATTTTGAAAAATCAAAACCAGCCTAATTAGAGTCACCGTCAAGACACTTGAAGATAAGATAGAGTTAAAAGCAAGGCCGCCCAATAAGCCTTCAGGGCAGAACAGAATTGGCAAATTGACTTCCAACATATGATAGAATTCTTGAACCACAATACTAATCTATGTTGTGATGTTGGTAACTAGTACAAGTACTTTATAATCACTCAAATTTAAATTGGAACCCAAAGATAGTTGAAAGAAAGAGAACTAAAGAGAGAGCAAGCACAGCACATACTTTACACAAAGTTCAAGAGGGATCATTAATTCAGTAAAGTGATAATTTACTGCTGTGGTACTGAGCACAATTAAAACTCTTATAAAGGTGGCAATGTTCTTAAGAAACAGACACTAGGATATTCTCCCTTTATAATTGCTAATACTCTGAATACTCTGCATGGACATCATGGTATTTAAGATACCCCTTAGGAAAGGGAAATTATGCATGGAAACACCTTTTAAAACTACATCATTGCATCCTTGCTAGGAACTTTATATGAAGCATAAATTCTTCTTCCTTCATCTCTTTTCTCCTTTCACTAATAAGAGTTGTAATTGCTTCTTTACAAATTCACCCAAACCCCAACCAAAGTCAATCGTGCATTCATTCAACAATCTTTAAAATTGTATACACTACCCTCAATTTACAAAACTATAAAAGTATATCATAATAGTCCAGATTACACTCCACGGTCAACCAACAAGAAATTCTACACAGCTACACTCCATCTCTATCATGCAAAGCTAATATCAACATATATAACTGAAATCTACTTACAAGTAGTGTAAAGTTCATCCTGCAGCTTGTACCATATTCCTTTTCACACCCCATGCCAAAAATTTCACATCTTCCCTCTCACAATAAACAAATAAATTTCTAACACTACCTATTATAAGTTTCAATACAAACAGTATGACAAAATCAAATCATAGTTTCAGATTTTAAACTCTAAGAGATTTAAAATTTACCTTGATGCTAGCTGATTGAATCGATGATGAGTTATCTTTAACCTTAAATAAAGAATTTCGTAATCATGCAAATGAACACTTTAATCTCAGCATGATCTCAAAAGTTAAGATGAGGAAGCTGAAAAGAGACCTTCAAGACTGCAAAAAAAAGTCATTCCTGCCAGTTCTGCATATGTAGAAACAGCATCGATCATTAATCAATAAAGCTTACAGTTAAGAAAGATTGATGACAATAAATAGCTTGTATTTACAAAGTATAATTTCTAAGACATTTTAATCAATAATGGTATTACATCATTGTGTTTCAAATGCATAGATCTACACATCAATGCTACTAATTCTGCTAGCAGAACAAATTATGTTTCCTATACCATTATTGGTACATGAAGTAAAGATGAAAAATCACCAACCTTCACCTTCAAAGGGAGGGGTGGAGAAACTGAACAAAAGGAATAATAATAAATAAATAAACCAGGAAGAAATGAAGGCATTCTTTTGACATCTATGATCAACAAAATAAACAGAAAATTACCACATTTTTGCCTTCTTTCCTTCATAAAATGCGTCCAATTACCGATTAGCAGATTCTGCAAGAGCTTGAGTTTCCCTTATGAGCATTGTATTGTGCTTGATCAAAGATACGTCAAAACACAGGCAAAGAAATTGTCCATGCCACACAGCAAAGGGCAGCTAAAGTGATGAGCCATGAAAGGGTCAATCACTCCTGCTACAATGACCTGCTTCTTTTAATTTGGAGAAACGATGGCTATCAAGTGGGCAGACTAGATTTGTCAATTATTTCAATATGGTACAGAACTGGGTGGCTTAGTTTTGGTTCAGCTTATTCAACTTTTTAGCTACCCACATTGCCAATCTTGGACTGGGATATACTTTACAAGCATCAAAAATCCTTGTCAACATGGACACGGTTGGTTTAAAAGGCATTTTTAAAATTTTCCCAAGCTCCTTCATCGCTCCATATCTGGTGTAAAGATTAATCATACACTCATAATGCTCTAATTTGACCGTGATGCCATAATCATTGATCATGGCATCAAAATATCTCTTGCCCTCATCAACAAATCCCTCACAAAGACATGCATTGAAAACTGCCTGGAAGGTAACATTATCAGGTTCAACCCCAATCTCTTTCATCAAATCAAACAAGGCAAGTGCCTCCCTCGCTTTACCATGGTGACAACTCCTAATAATCATAGAATTCCAGAGGATCGTATCCCCCGGTTTTGCAGTTTTGATGACCTTAAGTGCATACTCAAGATGTCCACATTTTGAGTACATCTCAAGTAAAGCATCTAAACTAACAACATCTATCTTATAGCCATTCCTGATCATAAAACCATGGATTTGTTTTCCGTGGTTGTATGCAAATATGTTAGCACATGCTGCAAGAAGGGTTGAAAATGTATATTCATTTGGAGTTGTTTCCTTCTGCATCTCACGAAACATAGTAATAACATCCACACTCATCTGATGTTGTGCCAAGGAGTTCAACAGGGAGTTCCACGATATTGTGTCCCTCTGACCACTCATGTTATGAAAACAAATTCTAGCTCTTCTTAAGGCCCCACATTTTCCATACATGTCAAAGAGTGCATTTTTCACATATATAACAGACTCAAATCCATGTCGATAAATGTAAGCATGAGCTTGTCTACCACACTCAATATCTGAGAGTGCAGCGGACACATTCAACACTAGATTCAGAGTTATACCGTCAGCATCATATATATTCTGGCACATCTTTAAAATAAAACTTTGGGCCACCTCCCATTGGCCAGAGCGTACATACCCTGCCAACATTGCATTCCAAGAGATGACGCTTCGCTCAGGCATCTTATCAAAAAGCTCTTGGGCTTCTTTAAGTCTTCCTGCCATAGCATATCCCGATACCATAGAAGTCCAAGAAAGTAAATCCTTAACACCAGGCTGATCAAATACCTTCCTGGCACTCACAACATCATTGCATTTCACGTACATATCGATCAGAGAAGTAGCAATTTTCTCATCATCTTCGTGTCTATACTTAATCACAACACCATGTATCTGAACTCCCTCTAAAACCGCATGCCTATTAGAACACGCAACAAGAGCACTTGAAAAGGTGAACGTCAATGGCCTTACCCCTGCACGAATCGTCTGAAAAAACATAAAAATCGACTGTCCATCATCACCCACTTCAAGATACCGCCTTACAATCACATTCCACGAAACAGCATTCGGTCTATCAATATCATCAAACATCCTCCTAGCATCAACAATCTCATCACACTTCCCATAAACATCAACCAAAGCACTCGTTATAATCACATTCCCACCATACCCCAACTTCACAACAAACCCATGAAC
The DNA here is from genome assembly GCF_948465745.1 of Chenopodium album. Lineage (NCBI taxonomy): Eukaryota > Viridiplantae > Streptophyta > Magnoliopsida > Caryophyllales > Amaranthaceae > Chenopodium > Chenopodium album. The sequence continues at coordinate 65,222,182 of NC_137840.1, forward strand.
AACCCTAGCAAAACCCAATTCCAACAAAACCCCACAAGACCCAAGAACACTCGCAAACGTAACCTCACTCGGCGAAACCCCAGAGCGATTCATATCCAAATACAACCCCAACGCCTCACTCGGAAACCCCCCTTTCGCATACGCAGTAATCAGCGCATTCCAACTCCCACCATCTCTGTGAGGCATTTCATCGAACAGTTCACGTGCATCCTGCAAACACCGGCATTTACCATACGCCTCAATCGCGCGGTTAAGCAAAAAGGTGGGAGGTGGATCATAGTACGAAATCAAATGAGACTCGACTTTACGAGCCTCAACAATGGCTCGGCTTGCAGAACAGAGCTGGAAGAGGCGGCCGTAAAGCGGGAGATCAAAGGGAAAAGGAGAAGAAAAGAGGACAGAGACGGCTTTCTTGAGGCGGCCGGCTTCGAGGTGAGAGAGAATGGTGTTAATGGTGGAATTTGGCTTGGTGGATTTGAGGTTTTGAGCAATGGGGTTGATTTGAAGGAAGTTTTTGATGGCTGAAGCACCAGAATTTACACCCATGTGATTTTTTGAATGTTTCACAGATTTGAATTTCCCGGGAATTTTATGTGTGAGAATTTAGATATGGTATATGGATGGATGCAATAAGTCTATTGTGCACCCTGGTCCACCTAGGATAGCTGGACCACAGGCGAATGTTCAGATTTTATTACCAAATGTTCAAAAGTATGGACGTGGTGCAGTATTCGGATTTTTTTTTTTTTACAAAATGTTCAAAATTTGCAATTGTTCAGATTTATTTACGAAATGTTTAAAAGTATAGGCATACATTGAGATTGTTCAGATATTTTTACTAAATGTTCAAAATTTGCGAGGTTTAGATTTTTTTACTTAATGTTCAAATTTTGCAATTGTCCAGTTTTTTTTTTACTAAATGTTCAAAAGTGTAGGCGTGATCATTGTGATTGTTCAAATATTTTTACTAAATGTTCAAATTTACGATGTTCGAATTTTTTTACTAAATGTTCAAAATTTGCAATTGCACAGATCTTTTTACAGAATGTTCAAAAGTATATGCGTGGTACATTACGATTGTTCAGATATTTTCACTAAATGTTCAAAAATTTTGATGTTCAGATTTTTTTTTTATTTTAAAAAAATATTCAAAATTTACAATTGTTCAGATTTTGTTTACTAAATGTTCAAAAGTATCAGTTAATCGATCATAATATAACAGATACGAATTGATCTATCGGATTAACTTCAACAAATTCAATTGATATTAGAGCAATGATTTCATCTACAATTTCATCTCAAAATCAAAAAAATACGTACAACTTAATGAGAACAGTAAAAACAATCAATTAACCGATTACGAATTGAAATCAATCAAATTAGCTTTCACAAATCCAATTGATATTAAAACAATTATTTCATCCACAAGTTCATCTCAAAATCAAAAAATAAATTAACATTGATCACAATGAGTTCATAATAACAAACCTGAATTGATATATTTGGGAATTTAAAATTGTTCCATCACATTAAATGCATAAATTTAATGGAAAAAAAAAATCAAAGAATAGAGGAGAGAGAAAATAAGAATTTGAAAAAAAAAAAAAAGAATGAAGTAATTCAATAAAGAAATAAAAAGATATTAGATTAAAAAAGAGAGAGAGAGAGAGAGAGTTTCTGTAAAAAAAAGGAAACAAAATTTTGTAAAGATGGTGGGAAGAAGAAGAAGAGAATGAAGTTGTGTTTCATTTATACAAGGTTGTGTTTTAATAGGGGTCTGGCTATTTTAGATGGACTAGGGTCCATAGAAGAATTTGTAGGATGGATGGGTAAGGGCTTAAGGGGATATTGGGCTAATAAATTTGGGCTTGATAAATTTGGGCTTGTTCATGTAAATTATTTAAAATTTATTTTTAAAAAAATATACGGCTATTTCACCAAATATCACTGAGTACTTATAAAATTCACCAAATGCCATTAAAGTTTTCAAAATTCACCAAATGCCACTGACAAACAATACAATGACACATTGTGCCACTAATAGCATTTGGACGTTAGTTTTTCGTTAATGCAATTCTTATTTCACCAAATGTCATTACTATGAAAAATTATTTCACCAAATGCCATTACTTTTTAAAATTAATACACAATAATTATTTATTTTAATGAATAAAAATAATATTTTTTTCGATTTTAGTGACAAATATTGTTTGGGTAAGGTTTTAGGGGGTCATTTTGACCCTTTATGGGTACAAATTTAACTAGAAATTGACCAAAAAAAACCGTAAATACCCCGTTTCACATTTTTTTTTCGAAAAAAAATAAATTACAATGTCGACGTACAAAACAGGACATATATGTTATTTTTTAGTCAATTTCGAGCTTAATTTGTTTCTATAAAGAATCAAAATGACCCCCAAAACCTTACCCGATTTTGACGCTTAAAAATAACGACACGCTAATCGAAATATTTTTCAACACACAAAATGGAGCATTTATGTTTTTTTTTTGTCAATTTTGAGCTTAATTTGTACCCATATAAGGTCAAAATGACCCCTTAAACCTAACCCGATCAATTTTGATGGTTAAAAAATAACGACACGATAATCGAAATATTTTTCAACACACAAAACGGAGCATTTACGTTATTTTTTTTGTCAATTCCGAGCTTGATTTGTTTCCATAAAGACACAAAATGACCCCCAAAACTATAGCCGAGCAATTTTTGCCACGAAAATGAAGAAAAAAAAATTATTTTATTAATTAAAATGAATCAATCATATAATGACACGTGTCAAGATTTAATCTTAATGACTAACGGAGTTAACGACCGTTAGTCATTAATGGCATTTGGTGAATATTTTAAAAGCTCGATGGCATTTGGTGAATTTTGAAAACCTTGATGACATTTGGTGAATTTTTTAAGTACTTAGTGGCATTTGGTGAAATAGAAGAAAAATATATATAGAACAAATCAGATGGATTTGATGAAAAATTTAAATCGAATTGCATTTGAAAATTAAAAATCAAAAATTTTTTGGGATCAAATTGGATAAAACCAAATGAACACCCAGGGTTGTTAATGAGCCAAGCCTCTTGTGAATTGTTGAGCTCGGCTCGAGATCAGGTTTGGCTCGAAATTAAACTAGACATACATGAGTCATGTTAATCTCGCCTCGAAAAGGCGAGCAGCTCAAATTATTTTTTTTAATATGAGTATTGTATTTTTCTTTTTACATTTAAATAAAGTTAATAAGCGCTAACAAAAATCCACTATTATAGTTGGGTAGTTGGATAAGTTATGTGAAATAGATGATGTATTTATGGGCTTAAATGATCCTAATTTTAAAATCAAGCTAATAACAAGCCTAATTTCGAACTTGAGCCAATGACGAGCTTGAGTCATGAGGCAAGCTCCACTTTTGAGCACTCGAGCCGAGCTCAATTTTTAAGGCTCGATGAGCCACGAGCTCAAGTTAAGCCTCAAACCCAAGCTCACGAGCTAGAGCCAAGCCTACTAGTATTTAAACTTGGCTTGACTTATTAAGCGGGCCTTTGGTTTGCGGAATGTAGGTATGAGGTATAGGTTTAGAATGACTAAAACCCATATTATATGTTTGGTTGTCAAAATATATGTATTTTAAACTCATACCTCAAACCCATGAGGTATGGCGTATGAGATTTTAAAACCTTGGGTGGGAGGTGGGTTTGGCTCATTCCATTCCATTTCATTAGGTATCAAATACATGGTATTAAGGGGATGAGAATCCATTCCAGAATTGAACCAAATACATGGTATTAGGTATTAAGTATCAAGTTCCAACCCTTAATCTCATTCCTGATTCTAAACACATACCACCCAGCGAACCAAACGTGTTCCTGCAAGGATCCGACAACCCGGTCCAAAAGTCCAAAGCACGAGCATAGAACCCGTAAAGCTCCTATCGGCCAGACGTGAACCTACACAAAGAGAAAGGATTAGCTAACCCTGGGGTGTTCCAGGGGTAACCACTCCGATGACAAAGTCAGTTTGTGATGAAGAAAGAGAAATTAGAGAGAGAAAGAGAGAAAGAGAGAGAGAGAGAAAGATATTAATTACCTTCATTAATGACTCCTTACCTACTATTTATAATAAATGCCATGACAGGTGGCTACAAAGCATGCAAAGATATTCCTGCCAAGTGTCAAACCATTGTTGCCACGTGCCAAGTATCGACAGGCCGATATGTCTGCTTTACCAAACATATCTGCCCATTTATCAAATCCACTGGGTTTAGACTTATATTTATAAAAGATGTCGGCCCGTCTTGCATATCTTCCTATACAACTAGCCCCCCAAGTGAGGACGTTCGACTGTAGGTCGACGTTCACACTTTTACAATCTGTATTATAGATAACTGTTGTTTATTTTTCAACCGTTTATGATATGTTCAGGCTTTTATTTCTTGCGCTCTGTCGAGCCTTTTACAAAGATCATGTATTTGGTTTTTTAGGATGTTATTTTGGATTGTATTATGTAATAATTTAGTGTTGTTCTCTGGTATGTATATTGGCAACGTTATATTTTACATGTTGAGCGTATTTGTCAGAAAAAACTCCGTTTTCTCCCCCAAGTGACCTTGTATGCCGTAAGCAAACAAGGTCTACTTTTAGAAAAACAAAATGGGAGCAGAAAAAACTCCGTTTTCTCCCCCAAGTGACCTTGTATGCCGTGAGCAAACAAGGTCTACTTTTAGAAAAATAAACTGGGAGCAGAAAAAACTCCCCCAAGTGACCTTGTATGCCGTGAGCAAACAAGGTCTACTTTTAGAAAAATAAACTGGGAGCAGAAAAAACTCCATTTTCTCCCCCAAGTGACCTTGTATGCCGTAAGCAAACAAGGTCTACTTTTAGAAAAATAAACTGGGAGCAGAAAAAACTCCGTTTTCTCCCCCAAGTGACCTTGTATGCCGTAAGCAAACAAGGTCTACTTTTAGAAAAACAAAATGGGAGCAGAAAAAACTCCGTTTTCTCCCCCAAGTGACCTTGTATGCCGTAAATGGGTCAGTTAAGTATATGAAGCGTCTACTAGAAAAATTAGCGGGAAACAACTATTGAAGAGAAACACGTGTCATTAATTTGTGAATCTGTGATTTTAATTTTCAAATTTTTGAACCGTTAGATTTCTGACACGGTTGTCACTTCAACCGTTTTTTTTTTTTTTTTTTTTTTTTTAAAAAAAAAAAAAACTATGTATTTAACAATTTATTCGCAACCTTTTCTATTCATCTTACCCACTTTTCTTGCCATTTCCTGATAAACAAGGTACATTCTTGAGAAAGTTTTTCGACAAAAGGGGTTTACGATTTAGAATACCTTCTTTGCGCGCTATCATCTGCCTTCTGCGCTAGTCCTATCGACACCACAGATAATTGTTGGAGCGTTCCATTGTTGGCGAATAGTTTAAGGTACTCACGAAACTTTAATCCCAATTGACTAATTTTGATTTCGAGTTCTTGGTTAATTTCATAATTATTTTCTTCTTTTTTTTCTTTTTTAAAAGAGACCAAATTGCATGTTTTAAATTTTGTTCCCTTTCACTTTGAGGTCTATAAACCAAGAATTAGATGTCCAACAGTAGTATTGAAGAAGAACAACCTACCCTTAACACTACTAGGCGCCGACTTATTAGACAATCTTTAGGAAAAGACCTTGGTCGAACTGGAGAAACTATATCTTCACTTTCTGACAACATTGACAACCCTTTTCAGCCGTTATCCGTAGAAGAACAAAAGAAGGCCTTTTACCGTCATAAATTGCTAGCCGAGTGTGAAAAAGCAAACCGTCCTGTTAACCCTAACATACCGGAAGATACTGAAATCCTTGAGATTGAACCGGTCAGTGTTCGTTATCATTTGAGGAGTTTTGCTAATACTCAATTTGACCAATACGGCTCAAACGTGGGGCATATAGGTATAAATACTATGCCAAGAGTTAAGCGTACTAGCTATCAGCCTGAGGTTGCTGCTCGTGATGCTGCTGAAGAGGCTGAGTCGAGCAGAAAGGCTAAAGAAGATGAAGTTGTTAGCTCTTCCGAATATGATGATGCGGAAACTCCAAACGCTGAGAGAAATCAACCATCTCCAGTCCATGAATCGGCCATTAACTCTGTCTTAGGTGATGATGATGCTCAAGAGGACAGTGTTAATACTGATAATAGGAATGACATAATCGATATGACGACCGAAATTATTCAAGAAGAGAATCTTGACGAAGGATATAACTCTGAGACCGACGGGGCGGAATTCCGGCAGCCTATTGTTTTAGCTGCTAAAGGCAAAGTCGCTGAAGCAAAGATAAGCGAAAAGTTTAGGCAAACAGCTTTCGAAAAGGATTATTGCCAGTGTGCCAAGCGATTTTATAAGCTTCCGGACGGGTATGATCTTTATCTTCCACCTTCTGGATCTTCAGTGCTTGACTGCCCAGACGGCCATATCGCCATTTACCTTAAGCACTTTGATTTCGGTCTCCGTTTCCCCCTTCATCCTTTTGTGGCAAAAATTCTAAAGGCATGGAATGTTTGTCTTGTACAGCTTACCCCTCCCACCATCCGTGCCGTTATTGCCCTTATTTGGGTTTTACTTCATAGAAATTATCCATTAACTCTTAATGCATTTAGACGGCTGTTAACTTTAAAGAGAGATGACCAGTCGGATGGGTGGTTGTCTTTATATAACCAACCTCATAAATATACCGTTCACCCTAAATTATCAAGCTGCAAAGGGTGGCAAGACAAGTTCTTTTTTATGTCAGTTCCTGATGACTTCCCACTCAGAAGGACATTCTTTCGGCCCCATCCAAGGGTTGAATCTATTCCTGAGAGAAATCTCGGCAAACATGAGCGTAGGGCCGTAAACCATTTTGACATTATCGAATCTGATAATGGCGACGGTCGGGTTCGTATCACTCCTAAGGTGTGGGTGCCGAATGCTGGATATATTCTCGGCAACGCCCCTTTATCTCACGTTGGTCTTTTCTGGACTGACCAATATGGTATTAACTTATTTATCAGTAATTAGCTTTTTCCATTGTGTTGTCTGTTTGTCAAGTTTTTTTTTTTAATATATTTTTTTTGTATATGTCTATTCATAATATGATTCTGATGTTATGTAAACATTCTTTGTAGGTGTCGACAAGTTGGATAACAAATTGCTAGGGCTTTCCTCTGACGGCAAGAGAGTTATCAGACGCTGTCCTAAGGCTACAAAGCCTTTATACGATACTCTCACAACCCATTGCAGCCGCACTCCGACCGTTAGTGCCAAAAGAAAAGCCGAGAGCATGGCTGACGAAAACGCCAAGAAAAGGAAACTAACCTCTCTGGCCAATCGGCGGGGCACTTTTCCCAGATTAGGCATTGCTCGGCAAACTGAAGATCGCAGCAAAAAGGATCAGACCGAGAATAAGGATAAACCTCCTTCTCCCAGGGTTCAGGTAAAAACGGTTGTTTAGAGTTCTGAAGCAATCGTCAAAAAGGTGATTGACAGAATTGACGTTGAGGACCTTACCAACGTTGAATCTCCTACCCTACCTCAACCTAACATACCGGACCAAACAGCTCCTCAAACCGTTACCACGGTCGCTGGCGGTTTCGATACAAGTGCTCCTGGTCTTATCTACCAATCCAATCAATGGATCGAGCGTCCCAACGAGAGGATACCCGAGGTTGTTCTCAACGGATTTTCTGTCCCTCCCGGCCACTCTGGGGATAAATGGCGACCTGCCATAGATGCATGTCAGAACGAGTCAATGATCACCGATGACCCTATGCTAGGTGGAACTCAGGGTTATCGTCTTTTAAGCAATTTGACCCTCCCAATGGATAGGCCTGCTGGTGTCATCGGCCCTTTGGCTGCTATGCATATGCATAACATGATGAAGGTTCTTGTCCTTTAATTTATTACTCTATTATGCCCTAATATATATTTTTTATATATATTTTTTTATCGTTACGCATATATATATATATATATATATATATATATATATATATATATATATATATATATATTACTAAATTTTTGTTTTTTATTACTTCACAAGCCGTTATGTCTGGCACTGAGCTTGTTGAAATGTACCGGTATTACCAAGAACAACATCATCAAGCTTCTACCAGTCAAAACGCACTTCAAACAGCCCTAGACAACGCTGATAAGGCTCTGCAAAATTTAAAGGAAGCAAAAGAAAGAGATGATCTTGAGATGTCATCTCTCAGGGAAACAGCTTCTAAGGTCAAAGATCTCGAGCTAGAAGTGCAACAATTAAAGACTCAAATTACTGAGAAAAACAAAGTTATCAGCCGCGCTTCAACTCTTGAGAAGGATCTCGAGGCTGCCAGGGGCTCCATTCATGATCTTCAAGAAAAAATCAAAAGACTGCAAGCAGATAAACCTGGAGTCCGTCAAAGAGCAATTAGACGCTTCTTGACATCTCGAGAGTTTTGTACACGGCTTCAGAACCGCTTTGACGGAGGATGGACTGCTGCCCAAAGATGTATCGCCCATACTGTCGGCTGGAAGAAAGAGGATTGGACTGCCATTAAAAAGGCCTTTAACGAGGAAGTTTTCAAGATCCCATCCGGCTTTGAGGAGCAAGAGTTTGCAGACGAAGATCTTTTTAATCTTGCTCCAGCAGAAGATGAGGGTATTGCAGATCCCAGCATCTTGGATTCTCCAGCTTCTGGTGGTACACAAGCTTAACGGGGCGGGCAGTCATCACCGGCATCTTCTTGCGGGTCTTGTGTTTTTGGGCCTTATCACCTTTGACTTAAATCCTGTATTTACTTGTTTTTTGTTAGATTCTGTATTCATAATGCTGATATATCGGCATATGCCCTTTTTTGTGGTGATGCCTGTCGACTATTACTTTGAAACTTTTTAACATGTCATGCACTTCTACATTTGCCTTATCGTCTTTAAATTACTTTATCAGCTATCATCTTTCTTTTTTACTTTAAACTCTTTTTTTTATATATATATGCTCCACCGCCTTATGACTGCCAAATTTTACTATTGACTTTATTAGTTATCAGCAATTTCGCCATAGCTGAAGAAAAACTTATGTATTTAAAAATAATTCAAACACAAATTTATACACAGATGCTATTTATACGTGGATGCCATATCCATTTTACCCCCACAGTGTATATGGTTAAGAAATAACTATATATACTTGTTGCTGGTTCATTGCATAGCTCTGATCACTTACTGCGCTATTGTTGTAGCCAGTGAAGTATCCTCTCGCCGATCGTATTCAAAGCTACGCTTCAATTCAGCATATACTTGAACCGATTTAACCGGTATTATACATTGAACCAACAACCTCGCGAATCAATGCTTATAACTGATCAGGTTATAAGCTCATTGACTTCGCGGAAGTGGTTTTTAGCTGTCCATCCTACATAACGATATTACTGTTAAGTAAAGGATGCCTATATCATGAAAGTTTTTCCTTGATACTGCTTGTATTTATTGTTTCTGAATACTCAACATTGCTTACATTTCCAAGTACAACATACTATTCAAAATATTTCTTTAGTACAGCTGTGTTCCAAACATTCTTTAACGGCTTTCCATCCATTGCCTCTAAGTAATATGAACCCTGCATTACCATATCTCTAATACGATAAGGTCCTTCCCAATTTGCCGTTAACTTTCCGTCTTCATTCCCTTTCCCGGTTGCAGCTGTTCTACGCAGTACAAGATCTCCTACAGTAAGAGGTCGGTGATTGACACGTTTGTTGTAAGCCTTTGCCATTCTGTTCTTATAGGCTACCGATCTTATCGCCGCTTTTTCGCATACTTCCGGTAGGAAATCCAGTTGTTGCCGTAATAAAAGATCATTCTGTTCTTCGCAATAGTGCTGAACTCTAAATGTCGACAATCCTACCTCTGCCGGCACTACTGCTTCTGTTCCAAAAACCAATGTAAAAGGTGATTCACTTGTTGCTTCCTTAGTCGTTGTTCTGTCAGCCCATAATATTTCTAGGACCAAGTCAGCCCATAACCCCTTTTCATCTTCTATCTTCTTTTTAATTGCCGTTACTATTTTCTTGTTTGTCGCTTCCGCCTGTCCATTTGATTGCGGATGACACACTGCCGCATACGCAAATTTAACTTTGTACATTGACAAGAGCTCTTTTACCGGCTTACAATCAAATTGAGATCCATGGTCGAAGACCATAGCCATCGGCAATCCAAACCTTGTGAAAATGTTTTGAATGTATTTTTTTACCTCCGCTGCTGTTATCTTTGCTACCGGCTCAGCTTCAATCCATTTTGTGAAATAATCAACAGCTACTAATAAAAATTTTCTGCTGCCTGTTGCTGACGGAAATGGCCCTACTATATCCATTCCCCATTGCGCGAAAGGAATTGGATTCAATATCGACGTTAAATCATTTGGAGGGAGGTTGATAACTGGCGCAAACTTTTGGCATTTCTCACATGCTTTCACATATCGAACTGCGTCTTCATTCATGGTCGGCCAGTAGTAGCCTCTTCTCATTGCTTCTTTGATAGAACTCTCGGCCCGAGGTGATTACCACATGTTCCTTTGTGTATTTCTTCAACCAACCTTTTTGACTCAAGATCACCTATGCACCTCATCAGCGGCAATGAAAAGCTTCTTTTGTACAATTGCCCTTGATGCATAACGAACCACGCACTATCCTTCTGTAACTTTCGTGATTTTCCTCTATCTGCCGGTAACACCCCATGTATGAGATATGCTAGTATGTCATCATACCATTGGGCGGCCCTTTCAATACAAAGTATCTGTTCTGGTGCTTCATTTATGCTCTTCTCATCCAGAATTTCAACCATCACAGTTCTTTCTAAGTTATTAAAGCTCGAACTTGCCAGCCTTGCCAAAGCATCTGCTTGCGCATTTTGAGCTCTCGACACCAGCTTTATCTCAAAATATTGCAGCTGTGCTGTTAATTGCTTTACCTTCTCTAGGTATTTCATCATTGCTGGATCCCGTGTCTCATAATCTCCATTGTACTGACTTGACACGAGTTGGGAGTCAGTTATAAGTATTAGACGCTTTGCCTCAGCCGCAAGAGATAACTGGATTCCTGCCACCGCTGCTTCGTATTCGGCTTCATTGTTCGTTGCTCTGAATTTGAATTTTATTGCATATTCGAATACTTGCTCATCTGGTGACGTTATGATTATGCCAGCCCCTGATCCCATTGATGTTGCAGATCCATCCACAGATACCTGTGGCATTATATGTTGGCAACAACAAACATGTCATAAGATAAATATGTATTTGGTTGCTTTGCGTATAAAAAGAAGAGAAAACACTAAAAACTTTATTAAATTTTGGTCACTAAATTACAAACTATTGAAACCTGCCAAGTGCCTATATCTTCCTCTTCATCCATATATGAGGCCTCTACTATGAAGTCTGACAAGGCCTGTGCCTTTATTGATACCTTGGGTTTATAATGTATCTCATACTCCAATAATTCCACAGCCCATTTCAATAACCTTCCTGATGTATCCATCTTGTGTAATGACTTCTCCAATGGATAATTCGTTAGAACATCTATCGGATGTGCATCAAAGTAGGGCCTTAACTTCCTTACCGCAACTACCACTGCCAACGCCATTTTCTCAATTATTGGATACCGTCGTTCTGCCGCATTCAGTACATGACTAACAAAGTATATCGGCATTTGTTGCTTCTTCCTCTCCACTACCAGCACTGCAGCTATCGTCTTTGCAGACGCTGAGATGTATAACTGTAACTGTTCCCCCCTTTCCGGCCTTGCAACCGTCGGGAGAGATTTCAAGTGATTCTGTACCACCTCTAACGCGTCCCGCTGTTCTTTACCCCACTCAAACACTTTGTTCTTCCACAGAACCACAAAAAAGGGAAGCGCCTTATCAGCTGATTTGCTGATAAAACGAGTTAACCCTGCCATTCGGCCAGTCAATCTTTGTATATCTCGGATCGTCTTTGGCTGCTTCATCTCAAGCACCGCATTCACCTTATCAGGATTTGCGTCTATTCCCCTTTCACTGACCATGAAGCCCAAAAACTTCCCTGATCTGACTCCGAATATACACTTCTCGGGATTCAATTTCATCTGATATTTTCGTAAAGTTTCAAATGTCTCCCTCAAGTCTGCTATGTGATCCTGCTTTTTCTTACTTTTAACAATTGTGTCATCCACGTACACCTCCACATTCCGGCCCTTTTGTCTCTCAAAAACCTTGTCAACTAATTTCTGATATGTTGCCCCAGCATTCTTTAACCCGAACGACATGGCTTTATAGCAAAACACCCCAGCATCCGTTATAAAGGTCGTCTTCGGTCTGTCGGCCTTATGAAGGCTGACCTGATGATACCCCGAAAACGCATCCAAAAAACTGAGCATCTCATGACCAGAAGTGGAATCCACCAGTCTATCTATCCGGGGCAACGGATAGCAATCCTTAGGACATGCCCTATTCAAATCGGTAAAGTCGACACACATTCGCCACTTTCCCGTCGGCTTTCTTACCATGACAACATTTGCCAACCACTCCGGATATGTGCACGGCTCAATAAAACCAGCCGCTAAGAGCTTGTTAACCTCAGCCTGTATAGCTTCTATCTTCTCAGTAGAGAAGTTGCGCTTTTTCTGTCTTATCGGCCTGAACCCCCCGTTGACATTCAATTTATGTTCTATCACCCCTAGGTAGGGCTGGCAAAAACTGACCCGACCCGAAAACCCGACCCGAACCCGACCTGAAAATAACGGGTTAGGGTTGAGATTTTCGACCCGAAAACTTAAATGGGTCGACACGAACCCGACCTGAAAATTAAATGGGTTAGGTTAAGGTTGAAAATTTCAACCCGAAAACGACCCACTTAACCCGAAAAAAAAAAGAAAAAAAAAGAAAACAAAATTAAACCTAAAGAAAACGAAATCCTTCAAAAAAAAAAAAAAACCTAAAGAAAACAAAATAAGTCACTTAAGCCCAAGCCCAAAGCAAGCTACCTAATAAAACTAAACCCTAAAATCCTCATATTGTGATACTATTCATATTGCAGCCGTTTCTCTCTCATCCTCATTTCTGATTTCTCAAACATCCTTAATTCCTCACATCAAATTTCTCACATAATCAGTTCTTCAGCTCCTCCACCGCTCCACGAGACCAAGAGTGACGAGTATACAGTATACACGTTCCTCTTTTCTTCTCCTTCAAATCTTCGGATCCTCAAATCTTCATCAATTTTTTTTTTTGATTGCGAATTCTAATTTGAATTTCAGTAGACTTTATTTTGGATTTTTGGTATGTTGGATGTAATCGTTAATTAGGCTAGTTTCTTTATATTTACGACTTTATTTCGGTGTTTTGCTATAGAATATCAGTTTGAAATTATTAGATGGGATGAAAATATCAATTTGTTTCCCAAACAAAAAATCAAGTCGAACTAGATTACTTGACCTGAACCCAGTAATTTCAAGTAATTTTCAGGTCAAAACCTGATTTTAAAAATTAAAAATAATAATAAAAAAAAAATCAGGTTACTTTCGGGTTGACCCGAACCCGAAAATATCAGGTTCGGGTTGGGGATCTCAACCCGAAAAGTTAAATGGATCAGGTTCGGGTTGGGGGTCAGCTGACCCGAAATCAACTGACCCGAACACGAACCCGACCCGACCTGATCCGATTGCCAGCCCTACCCCTAGGTGTATTCCTAGCATTTCACTCGCTGAGAAAGCAAAGACATCTGCATTTTCACGCAACAGGCTTATCAGATTACACCTCATGTCAACATCCATATCGGCTCCAACCCTAACCGTTCTGCTGGAGTCACCCGGCTGCAACTCAACCTGCACCGTTTCCCCTCCCAGTAACGGTCTCAGAGTTGTTTCCGGCCTTGTATCAAAGTTACCCACGGACAAGTCACGCACTGTGGGCTCCAGCTCCTTTTTAGGATTACTCGGTACTGATCCATCTCCAACCGGATTCTTCAAAGCCGTTAAATAACAAGACTTCGCCATAACTTGTCCCCCATGAACTTTTTCCACGGCTCCCAAATTTGACACATAAGCTATTGTCAAATGGTATGTCGATACAACAGCTTGGATATCGTGAATTATCGGCCTTCCAATGATCGCATTATAAGCCGATGGAACGTTGACTACCAAAAACTCTCCCATCACATCCCTCGCTGTAGGCCCATCACCCAGTCGTACCGGCAGGACTATGCTCCCCTCTGGTCGTACTGAAGATCCATTAAATCCAATAACTGGGTATGATACCGGCGTCAGGTATTGCCTCCCTATCATCATCTCATTAAAGGCCTTCATAAAGAGGACATTGGCCGAACTCCCTCCATCTACTAGAACTCTTTTTATGTCAGCTCCATTAATCTTTGTAATCAGTACCAGCGGGTCATCATGCGGAAAGACTATCCCCCTTGTATCCTCTTTAGTGAACACAACATCTGGGATCGAAGTTGGCCTGGGGCGGCTATCGGTATCTAAGGCATTGATTATATGACGATGCTCTGATAAGTGCTTCTTTGCTCCACTGATCGTCCCTCCATGCACCGGCCCTCCGGTTATCACATCAACTCCTCTTCCCGTCGATAACGGCGGCATTCCTCCACCTCCCTGTCGGATCACATTACCTTGAGACCTTTCTGGCCTTACCTCAAGTTGCTGCCTTTCAAGTTGCCGGGGTGGCGTATGGCTTCCACTCGCATTTAGCCGGTACTGAGATAAATGACCCTTTCTTATCAACTCTTCTATGTTATCCTTCAGCTGCGTACATTCCTCTGTATAGTGACCCACATCTCTATGAAACATGCAATATTTTTTTGCATCTCTAGGTTTAGCCTTCATTGGAATCGGTCTCATCCAACCTTCCCTATTCTGATTTACTGCATAGATTGCCGCCCTTGGTGTATTAAGGGGGGTATATGAACTGTATCGCATTGGTGGCTTTGCTGCCTTTGCCTCCTGCCGACTTCCACCCCTTCTCGGGGCAGGAAACCTTGTCCTCACGCTACCGGAGGCTGCTCCTTCAGCCTGATACCTTCCGGCTGATATACCCTTACTGCTTGTCTTCATCAACTCTTCACTTTTTATATAATCATGTGCCTTGTTGAAGGCGGCTGCCAACGTAGGAAAATTCTTCCTTGTGAGATATCGCTTGAACTCAGAATCATTCAAGCCGTTCATGAGAGCCATTACGGCTATTTCTTGCTGCAACTTTGGGATTGTGTTCGCCTCGTTATAAAAACTGCCTGATATAGTCTCTCAAAGATTCATCTAGGCGTTGTTCTACTGCCATTAATTCCCCTGAAGTCCTTTGTCTCACACTGTTGCTGATGTATTGCCCAACAAACATCTCTGTCAATTTTCTAAAGCTATCTATAGTTCCGTTTCCCAGGTTGTTAAACCAATCTGCCGCTGCCACACTCAAGGTAGTCGGAAAGACTTTGCACCATACGACGTCTGAATTTGTATACAAGATCATATGCCCTTCGTAAGAGGTTATATACCGGCCTGGATCCCCTCTTCCATCATAGCGGCACGTTGGCATCTTTATCTTTTCCATAGGTTGATCCAAGATCCCTTGTGTAAAAGGTGATGCCCTCAACTGGACTATCGTTCGCACTGCCCCTAACTGCTGGTTTTGGGTGCTGACAATGGGACTTGTAGACTGAACTTCTAACTCCCATTGAGCCGGCTGTGACCTTGTCGGCGACCTTTCATGTCGACGCCTATGTGAACTTCCAGCCCGGTTTGATTGATTGCCATGACCAGTAATCGGCACCCCTTCCCCATCTTGAGTTGCCTTAGCCTCCTTCCTTTTTCTACTCATGGCAGTCATTACCCTTGCTGCTGTTTCGAGCTCTTCTGGAGTGAACTCAGCCATTGGATCCTGTTCTCCTTCTCCTTGACCTTCTGGGGTTAACGGCACATGGAAATGGTTACCCTCTAACGTATGGGTTTCATCTTCAATTTCAATCTCCGGATTTGGTACCCCCATTCCCATTCTAATTGTCCGATTAACAACCTTCTCGGCTATCGGTGTACTCTGGTTTTCAGGCATTTTTTTTTTAATGTTGTAGGGTGTGAGGTTCTTAGGCGATAGAAACAATTATACTGCTCCCCTCCTTCTAGCGCCAATTGTTCCTGCAAGGATCCGACAACCCGGTCCAAAAGTCCAAAGCACGAGCATAGAACCCGTAAAGCTCCTATCGGCCAGACGTGAACCTACACAAAGAGAAAGGATTAGCTAACCCTGGGGTGTTCCAGGGGTAACCACTCCGATGACAAAGTCAGTTTGTGATGAAGAAAGAGAAATTAGAGAGAGAAAGAGAGAAAGAGAGAGAGAGAAAGATATTAATTACCTTCATTAATGGCTCCTTACCTACTATTTATAATAAATGCCATGACAGGTGGCTACAAAGCATGCAAAGATATTCCTGCCAAGTGTCAAACCATTGTTGCCACGTGCCAAGTATCGACAGGCCGATATGTCTGCTTTACCAAACATATCTGCCCATTTATCAAATCCACTGGGTTTAGACTTATATTTATAAAAGATGTCGGCCCGTCTTGCATATCTTCCTATACAAAACGCCCCCTAACAACTCTAGAACACCCCTAAAACTTGTACTATTGTTAATATGCGGATATACCTAGACTGCTAGACGACCAATATCAAAGAACTGAGTTCACCATAGAATTTAGAATTTGCACAATTCAAGAGTCACATACTCACATTATTATATCAGAGTCACAAACGTACTACAATTGAAAAAACATCATTTCAACCCCAAATGAAAACGAAACAACACCCGTGGACACAAATTCAATGATAAAGTCGCCCATATTTTATTATAAAGTTGTTTCACTTCTTTCGTATACAGTTAATTTTTTAATTTTACTATCATTATCAATTAATTATCTTTATAATTTCATATTCTTATACTCCTAAGTTATGTTAATTTCCTTTGACATGAACACGTCTACCCCATTATGGCCGTCACGTATATCATATTATATCCAAAATCATAGAATTTTGATAAAATCCACCTTAGTATAAAAAAAAAAAATCATGGCAAACATTATGATTAAAATTGCGGCTACTTCCTTTGCGCGTTATTTCTTCCCATGTTAGTGGTGTCCACATTCATTTACACCTGAATTACTTAATCTAATTAATCTAATTTTGTAGGCCTTTGGCCAATAATTCATTATAAATAAAGTGGAGTTTAGAAAAAAGAGGAAGATTTTGCTTTTAGTTTATGGTAATTAAGGTTGATAATCAGAATCTACATTTGAAATTTGTTCATTAGAAATGGTACTCCCTTTATTATTACTATAATCAACTCATCTACTAACCCATCATTGACTTGTTTATTCATGAATTTGTTAGTGATTGTTGCCTTCTTGATTGCTAAAATTTAGGACAACGAAATATTACTCCAAATATTATGCATTGACATTAGTTAATAAAGTATATGTGATTACTTTATTTAAATAAATAGTTTGACTCATGTAAACCGTACTAAAAATTTTATGATCCGATTTAACTTAATCGAATGTGATGTAAATAATCAACCAAATTCAAAGGTTAATACAACCGTACCGGTAGTATCGAATGTGTTACTTGTATTTGAGAGATTACGCGCCTGATTGTGTTGCATACGACCCAACCATCCTTATTAGTAATTAATAACATGCTTCAATTCACATATAGTGATTATTTTGTTGAGTATGGAGGCTTTAAAATTGTTAAATAACGTAATGCAATTTAAAATAAACTAGCATTGTTACAATTAGAAATTAAGAATAAAGAAATTATGATAACTTATATATAAAAATTAAAAGAGACACGTACTCCTTGGAGTAGAGATTTTAAATTCAATCGGACTGTATATTGATAATTGATACAACCAACTTGTGTATCATAATCTTTAATTTGAAATTGAGATAGTATTGCAATTGCTTCAATTAAATTGATTTGTATGTTGACATCTTCTTTTTGTAGTTGTTAGGGAGCAAAGGAAGAACATGATATGACAATATTGCGAACCATATTATTTTGTTGCTAGTTTGTCATTTTATAATTTAAGCTCATATTATAGGTAATTCAGTTTGCTAGCTAGTTGATTGAAGCTTGAAAATGATGCAATTATCTAGGAATGTTGTTATTACCCTACCTAGGTTTACAAGTAAGCCAAGCAACTAGCAAGCACAAGTCAATGGCTTGTAACTTGTGAATTGTAACAACAATAAATACAGCTTAATTAGGAAAAATACCTAAATTTGGTGAGTGTAGAATGTAGATGCATGCATATATAATTGTATTCCCGTATGACAAAAACGAACTATAATGAGTAACACGTTTATTCTAAGTGATGTTTCGTATACTTATTGTCATTAGATCATACGGTCTCAACCTAACTTCCCCATCCGGCAATTTTAAGATATTTCATAAAAGTCTTATTACTCCGTAAAATTTTCCTATATAATTAAAGAAAATAATTCAATTGATAGTTTAATACTCCGTACTACTGTTAATTTGTTACTACGAGTAATACAGAGTATTTTTTTTTAGATTGGGAAATGGAAGGCAGAATTGAGCTAGAGTACAAGAAGGGCTTTTGGGAATTGCATACTCTTTAAGTTTTTCTCTGAAATTGTCATTTTTTTAGTCAAATGCATCTTGCATTATTTTTAGATACTTGAATTTCTCGAGTATATCAGCCCAACTAGTTAATAATAAAAACAATTGACATTATTTTATGAACCACGCTTTAAAACAACTTCATAGGTCGTAATACAAAGTTATTATTTTTAAATGAAATGGAGAAAAATTTCTATATGACAGAATAGTTGTCTTAGATATGTACAAAGCCTACTATTTTTTCCTTTCATAAGATTGCGTACATTGCATATAATATAAAAAATTATAAACCTTATACTCGTTATATTTAGATATTATACATATTTATCGTGAAGCAAATCAAATGACGAAGATACTTTATAGTAGAAGGTCACATTATAAATGACTAAATTGTTAAAAGCTAACATAAGGGAAATTCCCTGTATGCCTCAAGAAAACGATGTTCTAATTTCTCCATTCTACCAAAAAAAAAAATAGTTAAGAAAAATAAATAAATATTTCGCACCATATCAAGTTATCAACTAATCAATTACCAACCTATATACATCAATACGTATCACAAAGCAACACTTATATTTCGTAGTAAAATGACTAAAAGCCGAAATGAGATAAACTATACTGTTACCATATTTACAAGCCATAGGATTATCCAAACGAGATTTGGTAGGTATACTTGCATTGGGGTCATAGAACTAAGATAAATTATAAGAAAGCTTTTGGCTTTTTGCGAAAGATTTTTATTATGTTATCACCTATAAAATTGATTTGCTTAATTTATCACTCCTGTCAATATATATAACTTTAACAAATAATATATCTGAGAGTGAGGGACAACTCTAACCGTGGTTAGAGCTTTTCCCCCGATTTTAAGAGATCTAAAATAATACGGAATAACAAATACGATAATATATGAAGTATAATGTTTTAATCAAATGACACTAAAAAAATCCTATGTGACCACATCTTTTATTATGAATGAATCTATAAATAAATAAATGACGGTAAAAAGATAGTGTGCGTCTAGGTCAAATAGAAATGAACAAAGGTGGTGTAATTAACGGTCCAAACTCCCAAAGCTTGTACAATCACAGTTCAGGATAAATTACTATCTCCGTTAAATATTAGTTGCAATTTTGGGGTATTATTTGAGAGACATAAAATATTCCAAATTTGGAACTAATATTTAATGGAGGTATGAGTACTTATTTACGATTATAGCATAGCCCTTCTTGGCCCCGTCCAATAATTATAGTCATGTAAACTATTTTAGGAGGAAAAAAAAAATTCTTTTTTTTTTCTTTTCTTTTTTTTTTTTTTTTTTTTTTTTTTTTTTCTGAAACGAAAATTTGTGTAATAGAGAGATGGAGAATAAATAAAGGAGGGAAAAGAAAAAAGAACAACTACTCCTTATAAAGTAAATTTCGTAGTAAAAAACTTGTAATACATGTCTAATTTAATTTTAAAATGTTAAGATGACAAGATTGACAACTAATTCGGAATGGAAAGAATATAAGTATATCAAGAAACAAGTTTCAAGGACTTTTATCACAATGAGTACAAAATTTCTTTAATAGTACTCATTTATTCATGATTTATTGTAGTGCCTGAATTATTAAGATGAAAGAAAAGCTAGATCTATCCCAAAGCTAATCTAGAGGTTTTTAAAAAGTTTCAAATCAATTTCTTCTGATTGTGATGTGTAGAAAATTATGCAGTGCCAAATATTTAGTGGCACACCATTATTACATGATGATGACCAATTAATCAGCGACCTATTGCCACCTATAACATCCAATAGAATTGGCCTACTATACATACATTCATACTATACAAAGACATGGAAGCAAGACTTTTTGGCCAAAGAAGAAAAAGAACCATAAAAATCTAAATTTAAAAGTTTAAACCGATGACTAGCTAAACCTTTTCACTTTTGAGCAATGAGTGAAGGCTCAACGGTCGCGATTAGTGTATAATTTTAATCTCAAACATTACTAAATTGTACACCCTTTTATATTCTTCTCCTTCCTATCACATTGTAATTACATCCAGACATCCAATTAAAGAATTTTGTCTTTTATCTCGTGGGCTCAAATCGAGAAATTTAAAAATTATAACCTCCTTTTGTCAAAACATCTACCTACGGTTATATACCTTCGTATGAACCAATTAGTTGTTGGTGTAGTGGTGATTGAGACTACACTTGGTAGGGAGGACTCGTGTTCGATCCCCCGCAACAACAATCGGGAGGGGACTGGAACCTAACCACCCAGAACTGATCCCCGAATCCGGATTAGCCCAAAGGGTGAACCGGGTAGAACACCAAAAAATATACCTTCTTATGACGATCTGATAAAGGATGTATCTAATACTTACGAACATTTTATTTTTCATTAGTGAGTGACTAAACAAAATTACTAACAATTTCGAAGAAAAAGATTAGCTAAGAGAGGACCCCACGTCCAACCCATCTAGAAGAGCAACCTTGACTTTGTGAACCAAACCGCACGCATTGCTGAAATCATTTAAGATTTTGTTTATATAAAGAAACTCACTTTTAACTCAATTTTTTTGGTAATGATCTTTACCTTCACAACATTATTATTCCCTCCTTTACAACACAACCACCTAACTCAAACACACCCTTCTTCTCCTCTGTTTTCTACCCTTTCCTCCTGAATTCCCACATAGTTCATCATCACCATGATCGATTCAGGCACCAAACACCCCGAAAATCGTATCCATTTATACGATCCGGTTGGCCTTCTACACGAAGGCTATGGCGCTTTTAGGCCGTCCAGCCACGCTGTCCGGCCTAGAAGGCAAACTGTTTCCTATGATAATTTTGTAGAGACTACTAATAGTAATTCTCCTTCAGGGATTGGATCTTATGATAGCTTCACCGATGCGAATAGTACCGGGGGTTTACGATCATATGATAGCTTTGAAGTTGATAGTTTGGGGTTAAGATCTTATAATGAGAGCTTCAACTTGGAAGCTACTGATGGCAGAATAAACTCTTTTGACAGTAGTACTAATACTACTACTGCAGCTGATCAACAGGACAGAAATGACGGAGGTCTGAGGTTTATTACAGTCAACAACGTTGTTGAGGATGATCAGTCTGATGATTCCACACCGCGATTGTGGAGGCCGACTTCTCCCAAGAGTCCTAAGTCGATGCGTTCCCCTCTGCATCAGACTACAACTGCTACATCGGCGAATTCTTCTTCTTTATATCCCAGTAGTCCTCCTAAGTCATCATCTGCTGTGAATTCTCCTCCTCTGAATCCATCTAGTCCTAAGTCTGTTAAATTTGCTCCTATGAATCCCACAAGTGTTAAGTCTGCTGTTAATTCTCCTCCTCCGAATCCAACAAGTTTAAACCAGCAACAGTATCAGATGATGTCGCCTTCTTCGAGGACTCAGGCAATAGCCAAAGGTCGGAAAGAGCTAATGGACATGGTTCGGGACTTGCCTGAGAGTTTCTACGAGCTGTCTTTGAGAGACATAGTTGATCAGAAACCCGAGTTGCAGATGCAGAAGGAGAAGGAGAAGGAAATTGAAATTCCTGAAGAAAAGAAGCCAAACAAGGAGACTACCAAGGCTAAGGAGACAAAGAAGCAGAAGAAGAGCAGTAGCAAGAAAGTTAAAAAGAGCGAGAGCAAAAAGAAGATGGTGAGGAGTAGGAGTGTTGATAATGGGAAGTTTCTTCTGAAGACATCCGTGTTTCCGATTTTGGGAACAAGAAGAAGCAAGAAAAATTTGAGTGCTGCTAGTAGCTTCAAGGTAGCACCGATGCCAAAAGGAGATTCATCATCTGCTGGACCAGGGAAGGTTGGTGAGAAAGACTGGTGGAAGAGAAAATCGTGCATCTCAAGTGAGAGCGAAAACAGCAATGGTCTAAGTAGCCATAGCATCAGCAGTCGCAGCAGCAGTAGCAGCAGTCGCAGCAATAGCAGCAATGGAAGGTATACTTTGAAAGCTTTTATATTTGCTATTGATTTATTATGCACATCTTTGATCCATTTAGTGTTTTATATTTATATTTACATTCTTTTCATTTCTTTGCATTTGGGTGTGCAATTTTATTTGATCTGAACATGACTTTATTCATTTAATTCAAATGAAGAACTAGATTGATCTAGCACATCTGTTTTTCGAGTCATCAAGAATTTCCCTTAATGAAAAATAGGATTAATAAAGCATGAATTAGAACAGATGAACTTTCAATCTATAAGACTCACAGAAATATCTTTAACATATCATTTCAACAGAACTGAAAAATAAAAGCATATTTCAATTTCAGGCTTTCAGCTATGGATTTAGATGTAGGCCATTCAACAATTCCTAATATAGGATCCAAACGTCGTTGACATTTAGTACGAAACCAATAAGTGATATAATGATATCCTAAGCCTTAGACCCCAGCCCACATCTCTAGTTGTATGCATTTTTTTTCAGATTCACTGTATGATCAGATGAGAAAAATTGAAGATCATGATTAATGAACGAATGAGGAAAATTGAAGACCATGAAAGGTGAAGGAAAGTAAATGATCCATTTTAAGAGAGGGAATTGGATGGATAAATTATTGTTACCATTATTGTTGGTTATATTCATTGGGATCTCTTTTTATTCCTGAAAAAGATCTTCCCTTATAATTGACCTGAAAAAGATCTTCCTTTTTATTCCTGTAAGATGAACTTTGCTTTTTATATGAAAAAATAGAATGATTTTTTGTTTCACTTAACTAAAATGATGCTCTTTCTTATGCAGGCGCAGCAATAGATTTCTACTTAGCTGTTGCATATTCAATGGAAGAAGAATCGGAGGCCATAAATAAACCTGAAGACAGCTGCCTCCCTGAAAGTGGAAGGCAATAGCTATATTGTTTTTTGTAAGTATTTCTCATAAATAAGTCACTCGTAGTAGAAGAAACCAGATTTTGGCAGCAAAGTTTGCTGTAAAGAATGTGTACATTCTATACATTGTGCTTTATTATTGTGGATTGTCTCCATATAGGCAAGCTTTCTCACATGGTATATAGTTCGCCAACAGAATCCTAGAGTAATCTTTTTTCAGTTTAATTTCACCCATAGTAAGACAGGTACAATAGAATGAAGCAAGTTACTCTATATTATGTTAAAATACCACCTACAATTCAGTACAATAGGTATCCCCATATAAGATCACCCTATATCCTTCTGAAAGTCGTCCCAGTCTCCCGACTCCCATATCAGTTACCTGTCTTATATAAGATAACTGCTCTCTCACCATAATTCAACAATGCGCTACATTCAATTGGTTATACTCAGACAATACTAATCAAGTTTTACCTTCACAATTCACAAAACACCACAGTACAATCCGTTTTTAATAAGATTCGTCCAAAAGAAAAAACATAAAACATCATACAGTTTGAACAGGCAGGAAACACTTTTGATCCAGGGAACATGAAGATTGTGGTTTAGAACAACAATGATATCAATCCAGAAAAGAAGTAATTAAAGACCAGAAAGAGATTCTGGGACTTACAACCTCATAATAGCAAAAAAGGGACCATTCATATAGGCCAGGATGAATTTAGATCCTCAACTACATTTTTGATGATGGAGATTCTCTGACATGAATGCACTGCTAGCCAACTAGCCGTCACACCCGTCACTATCTGAAAGGACTGAAACAGATGGAATAACACTTTGTCTAAGCTTCTACCAGCTTTAAAATTAGAGCACAAATCCACAATTAAAACAATTATTGATACAAGCATAATCTCGTGTAAAAGTGCTCTGAAAGCCAAGTATGTGTACAGATTAACCACTGATCTGATACTGAGTGCAAGCATTAGCAGAACAGCAGCTGCTGTTAGTAAATATTACCAGATACAAGTACTTAAGACAGAGAAGTAAAGAGCAGAAAATAATTCTAGGCCTTACAATGTCGTCTTAGCATCAAAGAGACCATTCATAGCCAATCCAGGATGACTTTTAAACCCTCAATCGTGTTTTCGTTGATAAAAATTCCTTGACATGAAACCACTGCTAGCCGTCACTATCTGAAACAGATGGAAATACATTTTGTCTAAGTCTATACCAGCTTTACAATTACAGCACAAATGCACAATCACAACACTTTTAGAGTTTTAGATGCAAGCATAATCTTATGTACAAGCACTCCTAAAGCCAATCATGTGTACTGAACGCCACGTTATATTGACTACTGATCTGATACTGAGTGCAAGCATTTGCAGTTGATGTTACTCCTCCGTCCCTAAATTAGATTTCTAATTCTAGCATTTATTCCTCGCATAATAGAGAGAAGTAGGAATGTAATTTAGGGAGAGAGTAGTAAATAACTGAATACTACCAGCTATGCCCTGATCCAATATCTTGTTAAAATTTTCCATGACATTGGCCTAAAATGAAGGGTTAAAGTGTCCATACCCGTGTTGGAGTGTCAATGATCCGACATGACACGCGGGTACTTGATTCAAGTAACATAGATTACAACTTACAAGCAAATACTGAACTCAGCTAGTATTAAGTTTTTTTTTTTTTTGAAAGAACTAGTGTTAAGTTTTGTGTAAATTAATTTTTCTTGCCTTTCATAAACATCACATATGAATATTTGTATGCACAACCTACGGAGTATTATACAAGTATAGGCCTTGCCATATCTTAACAAGCACAATGCAAGCCCATGCATGTGGCCCAAACGAATTAATCACAACACTACCCAAAAAAAAGTCTCGCCTTATTCAAGTTGGACCATGTAAATCACAAATGATTAAGTACGCAAATTTCTGCTAGCCAAGCACTCTAATGAAATTATCGACAAACTAATCTTCGGTTGATCCCTAACTACCATCCTAAATCGCATACGGACATAAAATTCAATGTGTCCACAATTATTGTTATGAAATCATTCGACGAAACACCTGATATAGCGTGGATATAAATCATATAATAAGGGAGTTGAAAAGATAAGTTAAGTGTGTTAACTTTGACAAGTGACAATGACTCCCTCCGTCCCTACATAACTATATTACATGAGAGAATAGATGCTAGAAATAGGAATATAATTCAGTGACGGAGGAATACAGGTAAATAACACAAATTAATTTAATCTAAAACATACTGTAATTAATTAATAGGGGGACAAGATTTTCTACAGGGGTGGAATTTAGCATACAAACTTTGATAGTGATTTATAAAGTTTACCTGCGAAAATTAATCTCTTGGACATTTTGGCGAACACGTCGTGAGCATCAAGTACAGCATAGAAAAAATGTAAGGTCAGTTGACATGTGATTGGTTGAAATGTCTGGTGATAAGAAAGGTTGAATTTCTAAGGGCATGTTCGACAAAATGTAGCTGTGGAGATAGCTGTTAGTTGTCAACAAGCTGTTAGCTGTGAAAAAAGATAATTTAGGTATGATTGTTCGGTAAAGTAGTGGTTGACTAGCTGTTACATTTAAGAATCAATATTTTATTTTTAAAACTATACATTAAATTTTCAAAAGCTACTTCTAACTTTAAAAGCTAATAATCCTAGCTTTTAATAAAAGTTACCTCCACCACTAAAAGCTACTTGAACCATTACTTTGCCAAACACTCACATTTTTTGTTGAGTAGTGATTTGATTTGTTCAAACTACTAAAAGCTAGCGCCAAACACGCCCTAAATCTTGGTTTCATTTCAAAAGTTGGAAGTTAAGCAGAATGGTTTAGTGGGCACCTATTGCTAAATTTGTGCAATTCGGGAAGTATACTTGAATAGAATCATTATGTGGATATGTCATGGGTTACCCGCCTTGTTCGGAAGGCGGGCAATGTCCCCGACTCCCTCCGTAGTGGTTGTGGGGGATTCTTGGCGATTTCATAGTCCTATAATAGTCTTAAGGCTCGTTACCAACTAGAGGCGAATTCAGAAATTTAGTGACGGGGTTTGAAATTAAACTCATTATAAGATACTCCCTCCGTTTCATAATGTTAGTTCTATATACTATTTTGGGCGTTTCAAAAAGATATACCCGTATTGAATATATTTCATTTATAACTTGTTTTTTTTGGAATTAATTGATTGTGCATTGATGACATGACTCTAATTAAGGAAATTTTTACCTTAAATTATGCAATTATGACTTATGTTTTCCTAATAAAAAAACAAAAAAGTTAAATAAGGTAAACTAATTATGAATTATGTTGTACTTTAATGTTAGATTCCAAATATATTTGTTTTCTTATTTTATGTGATTGATTCTATATGGGACTAACATTATGAAACGGAGGGAGTAATAATAATATCATAATATATACTACGGACATTATTATTTTTTGCTAGCTAAAATAGTAAAATTACATCAAAATTTTATAATAGTCTTTACGTGTAGGTGTAGCCATCATCAATTCATCATCAACAATATATACAAATTTTGGTAAACAAATAAAGCAATAATATAATGCAATGTTAAGCTTTTATAAAATGGTTAGCCGAGTTTTTATTAAGTGAACTAGTGTGTAGCCCGGGCGTTGCATCGGATGCTACTTTAATTAGACCTTGTGATTATCAATTATATACATTTATTTTCATGTTTATAACATAGTTTATGAGTGTCTTAGATGGTTAAGTAACTATCTTTCTTATAAAAGGTTGGGTGTTCGAACTAGTAGAAATATCATCCAATCAATAAAGGATATCATATAGACAATAAAGGATATTATCCAGTTAGTAGAGGATATATATCATCCAACCAATAGAGGATATAATCTAGACAGTAGAAATATCATTCAACCAATAAATAAAATCATATAGCCAATAAAGTATATCATCCAGCCAATAGAGGATATCATCCCGCCAATCGACTAATTGAGGATGTCAAAAATCTACATTTTATCAGTCCGGACTGACGAAACAAACATTTTGTCAGTTCGGACTGACACAATACCTTCTCCCGTACTTAACAACTGCTATTAAGCCTAAAATAAATTAAAACTCAAATATATATGTGTAAACACAAATTTTAAATCTGTAAAATATAGACTCAAAACAAATGCAACAAAGAATTAATTTTATTAATTTGATAATTTATGGGTACAATCTCTAATTTGCTCCTCTGATTAGATCTCCACTTTATCTTTGACTTGTTTCACGGGCTGAGTTGACTCTTGATTGAGAGCCGACGAGGCTTGATCTCTATCGAAGATATCTGATGTAGACTTTTGACTTGGGTTGTGATTGAGGGCCGACGAGGCTTGATCTCGATCAATGAAGATTTGATGTAGAGGTTGAACTGGAGTTCTTGATGATTTGATGTTCTTCTTTCTTTCGTGTTGAGGGCCGTCGAGGCTTGATCTCTTCCACGAGTGATCTTCTAGAGTAGAACGGCACGTCGAATGCTTTTTGTTCTTCTTCTAGGTTTTGAGAGGTTTTCTCTGGAGAGGTTTAGAGTATTTGATGAGAGGTTTTTTCTGTATTTTAATTCTCTCTAGTTTTCTCTTACTCTCTAGGTTTTCCTCTGAATTTTTCCTCCTCAAATGATGTGAAGAGTGCTCTATTTATAGAGTGAGTAACTCTTAGGGTTAGGGTTTGTTGTACAATGAAGTTGGGCTTTTGACTTGGTAATCTTGACTCATTTATGTAGCTTAACCCATTTAAGTAGGCTTTTAAAATGGGCTAATTTATATTATTTCACCCAAAATAATTAATTTTAAATAAATAGTCAAACCATTAAGTCAACAAATTGACTTTTGACCCATATAATATCCGATGTGGCACTTATATAAAATTTTCGTGCCTACAAATTGCCCCCTTCGAGATCGGTCACGGACACAATTTAAGTGTTTGATCGTGATTGGTCTCGAAACCTTTTTTTTTTTTTTTTTTTTTTTTTTTTTAAATTGCATTGCCTTTGTTTTATTTGAAGCAAAATGAAATTTGCACTTGCACTCAATGAAGTATACGATTTCGATCAGCTTCCAACTTTGCAATAAGAAAAGGTAAAAACCACCAAACTTTATCTTTGTAGATAATGATTGCTAACAATCCAACCTTAATCCACTCAAAAGTTAAGAACTGTAAACCAAATTTGTTCACTTGGGATAGAAAATAAAAGCACTTGATGACATGCTGCCCTTAGTTGTTTAATACTCCATGATAATAGAGAATTTATCATGATTAACCACCTAAGTAGCACATGAGCCATACGTCATGATTAACCACCTAAGTAGCACATGAGCCATACGTCCAGTAAGAATTGGAACTTCAATTCCCTTTTTTTTTTTTTTTTTTTTTTTTATAAAATACATTTGAGATATTCTTAGCATTGTTGGAGACAGACTTCGTAGACCTATATCCCACGAAATGCTCAACAACTTAATTGGAAGATAAGCTTGACAACAATCTTATCTTAGCTTAATCTTGTTGAGTTGTTATCATTATCACTTCCTCTGGCTTGTGGTTATAAATATATGTCAAGATTACACTTTCAATCTTGCTCCATACATGACAAGCAAATACGAGGTGTAGACTCAAATGATGCCACACTAGAGAGGGCTGCCAGACCACGCCACAAAAACTATTTCGATGTCACGCCGCAACACCTACACACTAGAGGGAGCTGCAAAGCCATGCCACAACAACTGATTAGATGCCACAACGCAATGCAACACTCTCTTTGATGCCACGCCACGACTCAAACCGATGCTACACTAGCGGAAGCCGCCATGCCACGCCACAACTAAATTGACGCCATGGAGAATTGCCTTTCGACACCCCTGCAACGAAGGAAGCTGCTACAACACCTTGGAGCCATGATGAGCAATTATTCCACCTCTAACTTTTTTTTTTTTTTTTTTTTTTTTACAGGTTTGTCATCATCCTTCCAAGTTCCATCACGGCGTCAGGCGTGGCGTGGAGTTGTACCTTAGAGTTACATGTCACAATGAACCCTGTCACCCCGGAGTCATGCAATTGAGCCTCACAACTCGAGCCTTGACACCTTGAAGCCGGAATCACATCATCAAATTTGACATTGGAGTGTTTCATTCTCAAGCCTTGCATCACAAACTCGACAGATTCACTAGTAGAAAAATACAAAAAGGCAACCCCTAAATGGCACCGGTTCAGGCCAAACCGGTGCCAAAAATCGGCCTAAAAATGGGCGGGTTTTTAGACAAAGAGAAATGGCACCGGTTCAGATCAAACCGGTGCCAAAAATACAAATGGCACCGGTTTGAACCGGTTCCATAAGATGTTAAAAAAAAAACGGTTCAACACATAATAAACCCTAAATAAATTTGACTCACTCCGCCTCTTTTTATTTCATTCCCTCTGATCTCCTTCTCTCTCCTCTCTCCCTTCTCCTCCTCTCCCTTCTCTCTCCTCTCATCTCCCTTATTGATCTTCATCTCCCATGCATATTCGATCTAGCTCCTCTCTCTAAACCGATCTTCTTTCATCTCCTCTCCCTAGCTCCTTCGATCTCCTCTCTTTCTTTGATCTACACCACCACAAATTCGACCACCGCCATAAAGCCCACCACCACAACATCACCACTGCCGCAAAGCCGCCGCCACCACCACAAAGGTCGAACGCCGCCGCAAAGCCCACCAACATCATCATCAACA
This sequence comes from Chenopodium album, assembly GCF_948465745.1. Classification (NCBI taxonomy): domain Eukaryota; kingdom Viridiplantae; phylum Streptophyta; class Magnoliopsida; order Caryophyllales; family Amaranthaceae; genus Chenopodium; species Chenopodium album. The sequence goes on from NC_137840.1 coordinate 65,252,500, forward strand.
ACAATTTTTGGGTATCTTTCGAGGTTAGGGTTTATTTTAGGGGTTTAATTCGATGTTAATCGAGTTTGTTGGATTTAAATTTGGGTTTGATTTTGGATTTAAATCGATTTTTCTGGGTTTATTTAATTGATTATTGGATTTTAATTCGAGTTTTGTCAATTTTTCTGGGTATAATTATCCAAATTTAATCGGTTTTGTATTTTAATTCGATTTTTCTCGTTTTTTCTGGGTTATATTTTGTGTTTGATTAATCGATTTTTCTGGGTATATGCATGTGTCTTTTGGGGTTTTTTTTTTTTTAGTTTTCTGGGTGTTTTTATTTTAAAAGAGAAAATTCGGGGATTTTGTATTTTTCTCAGTTCGTGAGTATTTTTGGGGGTTTTTTCTTTTTATTGGGGGGGATTTCTGGGTTTATTTTCTTGCTTTTAATTTCGTGATTTCTGGTTTAATTTTCGCAATTTTAGTTTATTGTGAGTTTTTATTAATTCGGTGTTTTAATTGATGCAGGTGAAGAATCAAAGTGTTGATTTTGGAATTTTTATTTTATTGTTGTAATTTTTTTTTCGTTCGATGTGTAATTTTTTTTTTTTTCTTTGATGTAGTAATTTTTTTTTTTTTGGATTTTGATGTTGTAATTTATTTTATTTTTTTGTATTGTAAAATAACAATTTAATCATCAATATATTTCTGATTATATTTCGTATTCAAGCTTGTTATATGTTTCTGATTATATTTTGATCAATATATCTCTGATTGTATGTGTGGATAAAGCAAACTTAAAAAAAAAAAAAACATGAATTGGCACCGGTTAACCGGTGCCAATTGACTTTAATTCCCAACAAAAAAAAAAGAAATAGTTATGGCACCGGTTAACCGGTGCCAAAAATCAATTATGGCACCGGTTTGAACCGGAGCCGAAGGGGGGGGTTTTTGGCACCCCTCACATTGGCACCGGTTCAAATCGGTACCTTAGGCCGCGTTTGAACCGGTGTCATTTGCTATTTTTCTACTAGTGTCATTGGCACCCCTCACAACCGAACTTTGTCATATTAGAGTTATACTCGGACCTCGCAAAGTCATGCACGCACACAACAACTCAAAGATGAAGCTTCTGTCCAGCCTCTATTTCCAGCAAACCGGAGGACATTTTCATGATGATACCGTCCAGATTGCAACTCTATGTTTTGTCAACCACGTGTCAAAATTTCAAGCGAATCGGACCATGTTTGCCCATCCGATCATGTGATTGATTATAGCTGCTCCAAGTACTTCGTGACCATGTTGTGCTACTTACCTTCCGTCGTCTCCTTTTTTTTTTTTTAATGAAGGATAAATGATCATGAGCCTTGATTAATTTGATGAGTGGAAAGTGGAATACCATGCATGGTTTCCACGAGAACTTCACCCCCTTTTTTATTTTTTTTTATTTTTTTAATCTTGAGATTAAACGATGATCATGATTAGATCATATTCATGACATCATCGTGACCTTTGATTTTTTTTTTTAATTGAAAATTGATTTTGTCATTTGTATCGATAAATGACTATCATGCTTCATGATCACTTTGGCAACCATTTTTACGACCTTCAAGAACTTTGGTGGACCGGTGCTTGGTAGCTTTCATCAACCTTCATGATTTGTCAGCGAAGTATTGGTGTTTGACAACTTTCTCCAATCTATCTTCGAGAACTTTGCTTGGTGGACCGATGCTTGGTAGCTGTCTCCAATCTTCGTGTTCAACACTTTGAGTTAATGATCTCTGGTGCTTGGAAGGTTTTTCCAAACTTCCATGTTTGATCAATTTACGAATCTCCGGTGCTTGTAGCTTTCTCCAGATCTTCAAGTAAATTTGGTGAAGTATTGGTGCTTGGTAACTTTCTCCAATCTTCGTGTTGAACGCTTTGAGTTGATCTCCGGTGCTTGAAAGCTTTCTCCGGATCTCAAGAACCTTGGTGGATCAGTGCTTCGTAGCTTTCTCCGATGTCCATGTTCAACTTGATTTGTGAATCTCCGGGGCTTGCTGCTTTCTCCGGATTTTCAAGTAAATTTGGCGAAGTATTGGTGCTTGAAAGCTTCCTCCAATCTTCAAATGACATCATTCGACTTTCTGGAAACAAATTGATATTTGCCCCCAATCTTGTAGTTTATCATTTTTTTAATGGTTGCCCTTGAATAAATTTTATATATCCAAGATTCCTACGTACCAATAAGTAATTAAAATTTACTTTTTGGATCAAGCCGAACGTAGTTCAATTTATGTGATTTTTTTTTTGTTTATTTTGCAGTCTAGGCTCTTGCTTAGGAGCTTTGAGGACACTTTTTCATCTTTGCCCCCTTTAGATGTTGATGATCGTCTAATCAGATCTATCTTCACGATTGGCTATCGTAAACTCCATCTCATGAGCTCGAGTCGCCAAGTCTTGGAATGTTTTGGGTTTGATCCCTTGCAAAATGTAAGCAAGATCCCAATTCATGCCTTGGATGCACATCTCGACAGCCGAAGTTTCGAACAAATGATCTTTGCATTGAAGGCTTAATTCTCGCCATCGATTGATGTAGTCCACGACTGGTTCATCTTCCAACTGGTTGGTTTGTGTCAACTCAGTCATGCTGACAACGTGCCGAGTGCTGAAGAAGCGATCGAGGAACATTTCTTCCATTTGCTGCCAACTTTCGATGGATTTGCGAGGTAGATCTGTGTACCAATCGAAAGCAACACTTTTGAGAGAGTGGACAAATTGCTTTACAAGCAAATCTTCAGAGGTCCCAGCATTATTGCAGGTCTCTATGAAGTGAGCAATATGTTGCTCGGGGTTGCCTGTCCCATCAAATTGCTGAAATTTCGGAGGTTGATAGCCGCTTGGCATTCTCATCTTATCAATCCTCTTAGTGTAAGGTTTGCTGTAGCGACCATCTTCGTTGACGTCTCTACCGAGTTGTTGTTTAATAGCATTGGCTATCATCTCTTGGATTGCTTGGAAGCTGAATGAATCACCATTGGGCTTTTCACCTTTTGAACTAAGCTTTGTCTTAGTGCTAAGTTCTGACTCGCTTCTATCATCTTCACTTTCTTCAATTGGGCGCTTCTCGAGTCTTCTTTCGAGTGCAGCAATTTGTTCACTTTGGAGCTTAATTTGTGCCCCCTTTTCTTCATTGTCCTTGATGAGCTTCTCAAGAAGTAGCTTCATATTTGCCAACTCCTCCTTGATGGTGTTTGCTTCAATTACCATGACATTGACGACGTCGTCTTGTGCACCGTCTTTTGTCATCGTTCCTTCTACGTGCTTCATCATTTCGATTCGTGGAGAAAGAGATGAGAGGTAGAAATCGTCCCACCGAGTGTGCCAAATTTGTAAACACAAATTTTAAATCTGTAAAATATAGACTCAAAACAAATGCAACAAAGAATTAATTTTATTAATTTGATAATTTATGGGTACAATCTCTAATTTGCTTCTCTGATTAGATCTCCACTTTATCTTTGACTTGTTTCACGGGCTGAGTTGACTCTTGATTGAGAGCCGACGAGGCTTGATCTCTATCGAAGATATCTGATGTAGACTTTTGACTTGGGTTGTGATTGAGGGCCGACGAGGCTTGATCTCGATCAATGAAGATTTGATGTAGAGGTTGAACCGGAGTTCTTGATGATTTGATGTTCTTCTTTCTTTCGTGTTGAGGGTCGTCGAGGCTTGATCTCTTCCACGAGTGATCTTCTAGAGTAGAACGGCACGTCGAATGCTTTTTGTTCTTCTTCTAGGTTTTGAGAGGTTTTCTCTGGAGAGGTTTAGAGTATTTGATGAGAGGTTTTTTCTGTATTTTAATTCTCTCTAGTTTTCTCTTGCTCTCTAGGTTTTCCTCTGAATTTTTCCTCCTCAAATGATGTGAAGAGTGCTCTATTTATAGAGTGAGTAACTCTTAGGGTTAGGGTTTGTTGTACAATGAAGTTGGGCTTTTGACTTGGTAATCTTGACTCATTTATGTAGCTTAACCCATTTAAGTAGGCTTTTACTATTTTTTTTTTTTTTGAAAGAAAAGATAGCCATGTATTGAATACTAACCGAGATCCAACTCTGCCAAAGTAAGAATACTTTGAGGGAACGGACCTAAACAAACAAGCTCAGAGTTATTACCGGTATCCCACCTTGCAACAAGGTGAGCAACCGAATTACAAGATCTTTTTATGTGAGCAAAATTACATCCAACAAATAGTAAGCTATCTTTTCTAATATCATCATAGACCAAGTGAATAGGAGACATCCCACCAGCAGCAGACTTCACAGCGTGAATGGCATTCAGAGCATCACTTTCTACCTCAATTCGATTATACCCAAGCCTTCTAGCCACCTGCAGCGTGTACCTTATTGTCATAGCTTCAGCCACCTCTGAGGAAGTACAATGTGATACCCTGGCAGCAGCAGCAAGAATTCGACCCTCCTCATTACGAATTACAACACCAAGCCCCACCTTTCTTCCCTCAAGCACATGAGCATCTGAATTAATCTTAATCCATCCTTGACTAGGTTTCTACCACTGTAATGCAACACTCGAAGAAATCTGCCCACCAGAGGAAGGGCTGGGCAGAACCTTTTTTGCATATGTATTGTAATCAGACACAAATCGCACGTATCCAGCAGCCAGCATTACAGCATTTGGGTTCTCACCTTGGAATAGCTTTAGGTTTCTCCCTCTCCACGCAGCCCACATAAGAGCAGCCATAGTACTCATGACCCCTGCATCGTATTTTTTGCAGAGCCACAGCCATAGTTTAGCAAAAGTCTCCCTAGGGGCATCATCCAGGTGGGCTTTGAGATCACTGTGCTGCCATATTTCTCTTGCGATCACACAGTCAAAAAGCGCATGGTCAATGGACTCATACCCTCCACAAAGTTGGCATACAACATCATTTGTGATATGGCGCTGCATAAGCCTTTCCTTCACTGCCATATTACCCTATACTGCATTCCAAATGAAATGCTTTAATTTTGGGGGGCCCTTTATGTTCCACACAGCACGCCATACTTCCTCCTCTGCAACAACATCACTCACACTAGCAGAGCCTAACTTTGCTAGCCAATATCCAGATCGAACTGTGTAGATGCCATTCTTTGTAAATCGCCAAAATTGAACATCATTCTGCTGTCTTTGAGCCAATGGTACTGCTAAAATGACACTCATTACCTCTTCATCAACCAAGCTCCCCACCAACTGCTTATCCGACTCCCTGCAATCATCCTGTATAATGTTGCAAACAAGCATGTTTTCATCAGCTACATTCGGTCTTGGGGGGGTTACAACATTTCCCTCCTTGACTAACCAATTATCCGCCCATATTCTGATATTTGCACCGTTGCCCACTCTCCATAATAAGCCGTCTCTAAGAAAAGATTTTGCACCCCACATACTCCTCCATGAGAAGCTAGGGTCATGACCTCTATTAGCATCCAATACATCCGAGTGCTTAAAATATCTTGCCTTGAGAATTTTATGAAGCAACGTATTTTTTGTTGTATGTAGCCTCCAATATTGCTTAGCCAGAAGAGCTAGATTGAAGCATTTAAGATCACGGAAACCCATTCCCCCTCTAGACTTTGGTTGACATAATTTATCCCAACTTTGCCAATGCATTTTCCTTTCGTTCTCTCTTGACCCCCACCAAAACCGGCTAAGTAAAGAGTGAATTTCATCAATAAGGCCCTCCGACACCTTAAAGATACTCATCATATAAGTCGGGATAGCTTGAGCAACTGCCTTAATTAGGACCTCCTTCCCCGGTTTTGATAACAAACGCTCTTTCCACCCATTTAGCTTCATATCCTCTCCTTGAGAACCGCAAAGACAGCTTTTTTCGATTTACCAATAATAGTCGGGAGCCCCAAGTACTTCTCGTGTCTATCAACATCACGAACACCAAGAGCCTCGATAATTTCTTGCCTCCTATCTCCTGTCACATTTTTGCTAAAAGCTACCTCTGTCTTACTCAAATTGACTTTCTGACCAGATGCTCTTTCATATAAACTGATAATTTCAGCAATTTTCGAACATTCCCGCAGAGTAGCTTTTGCAAAAAGGATACTATCATCGGCAAAAAACAAATGTGAAACCCTTTGCGCCCCATTACAGATTTTAGCCCCACTAATACATTTTTCCGAAGCAGCCTTTGAAAGAAGCGACGAAAAAGCATCAGCACATAGAAGAAATAAATACGGAGAAATAGGGTCACCTTGACGCAGACCTCGACTAGGCAACACAGAACCTGCAATCTCACCATTCACCTTGAAAGAGAAAGACACACTTCGCAAGCAGTCTAGCACCCTATTAATCCAAGCATCACAGAATCCCATCTTTCTCATTACCTTCTCCAGAAACGACCACTCCACTCTATCATATGCTTTGCTCATATCTAGTTTCAGAGCTACAGATCCATGTCTCCCTTCTCCCCCCCTCTTCATGGAATGGAAAATTTCGAACGCAATAAGAGCATTATCCGTAATTAAACGACCCGGTACAAAAGCACTCTGATATACAGAGATAATATCATCCAGGAATGACTTCAATTTGTTTGCCATTACTTTAGATATTATTTTATATATGACATTACAACAACTTATTGGCCTAAACTCTGTCATCATCTTAGGGTCACATTTCGGAATTAAGACAATGCAAGTTCTATTGATCTCAAATAAGTCCACATTCCCATTCCACCAATTTTTCACCAACACAATAATATCAGGACCAACAATATGCCAGAATTTTTGAAAGAATAACGCATGCATACCATCGATAACAGGGGCTTTGTTTGGGTGCATTTGGAACAAAGAATTTCTTATCTCCTCTCCAGTCGGCTCAGCATTTAAAATGTCGTTCATATCCTCCGTAACACTGTGCTCCAAACCTGCAACTGCTTCCTCCATACCCGTCGATGTACCAGTAGTAAATAGCTCTGAAAAATACTCTTCGACAATAGAGCAAATATCATCTTCCCCTTCACGCCATACACCATTTTTATCAAAAAGCCCATTGATCATATTTTTCTTGTTGCGTTGACTTGCCTTTCGATGAAAGTATGATGTATTTTTATCCCCATCCCTCATTTCGTTTGCTCTCGACCTAGCATACCAATATGATTCCTCAATACGATGCAATTCCCCAAGTTCACTCGAAATCCGCTCACAATTTTGTAGCATATTCGCATCAACACTGCCACTTTGAGCCTCTTGCAATTCACGCTCCAAGCTGCGGATTTTCTTCTTCACATCACCGAAAGTTTTCGATGCCCACTTCTTGAGTTTTTCAGCACACAGAGCCACACGCATATGCGGAGCATACCCTCTTCTCTCATTCCACGCCCTTGAAACCACCGAAGCACATTCATCTCTAGAGAGCCATAAAGCCTCAAATCGAAATAATTTGTTCTTCCTGCCCCTCTCATAGTAGTTTAGATTATCCAACAAAATGGGTACATGGTCTGAGTCAAGCCTGGGTAAATGTCGAACACTGTAATTCGGGAACATCATACACCACTCATTGTCAGCCATAAAACGATCCAGTCGCTCCCGTACTACTGTTTGTGTCGTTCTTCCCCTTTGCCATGTAAAAATATTCCCCTTAAAGCCCAAGTCCCGAATGGCACACGCATCAATAGCTTCCCTAAAAGCATCCATTAGACATTCCCGTCTTACCACTCCCCCATCTTTTTCCTCCATACTAACGATCTCATTGAAATCACCAAACATAATGCAAGGGATGGAGCACTCATTCTTAAGCGTTTTCATCATTTCCCAAGTTTTGTATTTATTTTCAGTTTCCGGCCAACCATACACCCCAATGGCCCTCCAACTCGGGGATCCATCACTACTAAGAATATCCACAGCAAAATGGTGAGGGGAAAAAGACACTATCGATACATCAATGTTCCTCCACCAAAATCCCATACCACCCGACCTCCCATTACTACTAATGCACATACCATTTACAAACCCGCATCTTCTTTTTATCCTCTCCAACACCCCCGAATCAATCATGGTTTCCATAAAAAAAACTACCTCTGGCCTCTCTCTCCAACACCAGTCACGGAGAGTGCGTTCCGTCCCGGGGTTGCCAACCCCCTGGACGTTCCAGCTTAGAAGTTTCATTGATGTTCGAGGGTTTGGTCAACACCAACACCCTCTACTTGATTTTGACTATCTCCAGTAATATATGAAACATCACCCCTCCCTCTTTTTTCCATACCCCTGCCAATATCAGCAATCCCACACCCCTCATCATCATTCATAAGCCTCTTTCTTTTTTCACCTTTTTCTGTTTCTACGACATTACCCCCTGACATACCACCATATCCCTCTATTATCCGATCATGCCTCTTCCATGTCTTGCCCCCTGCTTTTTCCTTCCCACGGCCACACACATCCCATACCCCTATCTCTGTTTGTACAATATCCCCACCCTTTCTTATTTCCCCTGCCTCAATAGAATTGTTTCCCTTACCCCCTTCTAACACAGCCTCCACTGCAGCAATACTAGTCCCACTCATCATAATATCAGCACAAATATTAGCATTCCCCTTTCCCCCATCATTACTCGACTTGTTTGACACTCCCAGGGCACACTCATCGAAGACCTCTTCCCCTGCCAAACTTTGAATTCTCAAAACAGTTTTGGAGCTTGCAGCATCAACAACCTTGACAAGAGCAGATTCCTTTGCACGAGGGGGTGGGAACTTCAACCTACGAGCTACTCCCGGAGGTCCCAACTTCACAGCATCAGAGTCATAGTAGCTTGGAATTCGGAGTTTCTTCATTGTGTACAACCCTTCCCTCAACTTCTTCTCTTTTTCAATCTCAGCCTCTGATTTTCGTATTTGCTTTCTTGGGGAAGCCCGTAACCAAGGGCCATATTGATAAACAATATCAGCATTAACCTCCTTTGCTTCATCCTTGAAAGAGCACCCCATCTCCGTATGCTCTAAACGACCACAAAAGAAGCAAAATTCATCCAACCGCTCATACTTCAGAGCAACCCATTTCGAGGAGGACGGGCCAGTAGCAAGAAAGAGCCCCTTCGAAGTGGCTTTGCTATATCGATCATGACCTTAATTCGCAGAAATTCCCCCCATCCAAGAGGATCTGAATCATCTGCCTCTAAAAAACACCCCAAAAAATCTCCAATTTCTGTCATTTTTTTCTTGTTTCGCTTGTTAAAAGGTACATCGAGTAGTCTTACCCACATTGGAGAAAATTTAAATTCCACCTCCGATGGTTGTTCTTCTCCCTTAATCTCCTTGAGTACAAGCAATTTACCATCAAAGAACCATGGGCAGCCGTCAATTACTTTCTCTTTATCCGCCTCGTTAAAAAACTGGAAGACAAAAAGGTTCATTTCAACCATCTTGATAATCACATTACCCAGAAGCTTCCATACTGAAGTAAGAGTGCGTTTCATAGCTTCTACATTAAAGGGCTTTGTCGTGAGTAATTTCCCTACCAGTGAAAGAGAAATTTGATTTTTTGTTCCATCATCATCAACACTATTCGCATTCTCACCTATGACTTTCGATTCCTCTTCTGTCAGTTTGAATTTCTCAAAATCGTTCAGTAAGTCGTCAGCCATATTGTTCAATGATTGCAGGATTGATCAATGGGATTGTACGCAATAAAATTGAGAAATTCGAGAAAGATTACCAATGTTCGTACAAACCCTAGGCGAGGGACGTACAAACCCTAGGCGAGGGACTTTTCACAGACTTTTTTGGTTGAGATATAAGTAGGCTTTTACTATTAAATGAACAATTTAATCAAAATAATTAAAATGGGCTAATTTATATTATTTCACCCAAAATAATTAATTTTAAATAAATAGTCAAACCATTAAGTCAACAAATTGACTTTTGACCCATATAATATCCGATGTGGCACTTATATAAAATTTTCGTGCCTACAATATGTTGAGTATTAATGTGATTTCCAATTATATCCCAAGATTTTGAAGCTAGGTCAAATTAAAGTTGATTTGACAATTGACATTGTTTTAACTTATAACAAAAGTTGTCATAATCATTAATCAAATTAAAAAAAAAAACAGATTTGGAAATCATGTTCATACACTGCTTTAGAGGCAAATCAAGTTGAGAACTGACTTTCAAACTATTAAGTTGAGTAAGAAAGTAAGATGATCCTCAATCAAGAGCTCATTAAATTATATTCCTTATTAGTAGATGATATTAGAGGAGCGATTATGCCATGTTCACTATGTTATACTTCCTCTATTATTTTATGCTTGCAACAATTTTTTTTTTATGCTTGTTGATGCATTCTTTCAATTTTTCATATCTAATATTATCAATATGCTAAAATTATACTCCCTCTATCCCTTAGTTAGATTTCTACTTCTCTCTATTATGTGAGAAATAAATGCTAGAAGTAGAAATCTAATTAAGGAACGCAGGAAGTATAGTCCCTTATGGACAATTTTCACGGGAATTAATAAACATAAAGAAGAGGTAGTAAAAGTACATTGGAATAGTAAAATTGTATTGGGTATGCAAAATAAGTAGAGAGAGTAATAAAAGTACAGCGCGTTTTCTGGTGCGGTTGGTTGCACGGTGCGGCAAGGTGCCATATCAGTAACTCCTCTAGTAATCCCTCAAGTAACCCCACTTAGGTAACCCCTCAAATAACCCCTGACTGACTTAGTAACCCCTGACTGACCTAGTAACCCCTAGTAACCCTTAGTAACCCCCTACCTAGTAACCCCTAATTGACCTAGTAACCCCTAATATCCCCCGACCTAGTAACCATTACTCCACCCACACCCAAACCCACCGTAAACACCACCAACACCAACCTTTCTCAACCGTCGTCCTAAAAATCTTAAACTCCACCATACCACCACCAACTCCCGTACCACTAGTAATCCCGACCTAGTAACCCTTGACCGGAACTAGTAACTCCACTTAAGTAACCCGTCTTTAAGTAACCCCCGAACTAGTAACCCTTGACCGGATCTAGTAACCCTTGACCGGATCTAGTAACCCCTAACCCACCACTAACGGAAAACTACCACCCACCTAGAACACCACCATCATCATCTAACCCCAAGAAATTTTCTTGATCGTCCTAGTACAAATTTATCAACAATATGCAAATGCATTTTCTGCATTCAACCAGAATAATTTACATTCATCAGAAAGATTTTTAAAAAATGCAAATTTTGAGAAAAGAAATTATTTATTTGAGAGGATGCATCAGATCTTCCTATCTAATAGGGTGATTATCATACACCCAGAAAGATTCTAAGAAATCCACAATGGCGTCAACAATGGCGGCCACAACACCACCATCATTTAACCTTCGACCGTTGTACTGACTGAACCCACAACACTACCAACTCCCGTACCCACACCACCAGCCTAGCCCCAAACGCCTTGCCACTATCCCCGAACCCAGAAACAAACCCCGTCCAACCAAACCATTAAAAAAAAAAATCAAATCGAACAAATACCTTAAAATGTTACCAATTGTTTCAAATATCACTTCCAATATGGCTAAAAAGGTCAAATTTGACCATGAAAACTCTAGATCTAGAATTTTCATGGCTGAATTTGGCCTTAAAAACCTTGAACTTGTTTTATGGCGACGGAGTCACCAAACCACCACTACCCTCCCAACGAAACCACCACCTCCGACGAATGAACCACCGACGAACAAACCATGAAGACGACTATTGACGACGGTTGCGAAATTTGTGTTAGTAGTGTTACGTTCTCTGAGAAAATGAGATGAAGGTTCTGGCTTGAAGAAGAAGAAAAGAGGAGAGAGAAAGAGGAGAGAGAAGAGAGAGAAAAAGAATTTTTAAAAAATGAAACTTTGTGATAAAAGTGCGTATAAAAACAAAATTTACATGAAAAAGTTAAATTTGTACAAATATTGATGCAAATCAGAGAATATTTTGATAAAAAAATAATATTAATGGTACTTGAAAAAGCAGATGAGACTATTATTTTGGTACTTAAAATTGGGCATAAGAGACGAGGGATTATTGATATTAAAATAGTACTCTGATTCAAGTGAATAATGTAAAAATTAAACTGTTACATGTATCAAAAGGAGAAAGTATTTATATGCTTAGTTATTGTTTTTGAGATTACAACCCCAACTACACCACAAATTATTTATTTATTTATTTTTATTTATTATTATTTTTTTTATCCACAATTTTGCAAACAACCAACATATTACATATCCAATTCCAACGAAAAAAAAAAAAAAACAAAACAAAACAAAAACATTGTACCAAAAAAAAAATACTCAAATAAATAAATAAAAATAACATTAAAAAAAGAAATAATTTTTTTTAAAAAAATACATTGAAGAGGCGTTGAAAACTTGAAACGCGCAAAAGAAAAATCAAAAGTCCAAATCGGAGTGCAAACGGTGACGCCAAAGTAGAGTGCCAAACCCATTTCTCTCACTTTCTCACCGTCCTACAATAAACTTCCAACACCACTAATTATAATTAATCAAAATTAATTAATCAAATCATGTAATTAACCTTAATTATCTCTCCAACCTTTCTATTTTACTTTTCTTTTTATTTTATTTTATTTTATTACTTCTCAACCAAACTTAATCAAACCCATCATCCTTCTCTCTCTACATTTCATTTTCTCTCTCCATTTTTTGACGAGGTAAGCTCTTCATTTTTTCACTCTAATTTTCTCATTTTTCTTTCTTAGTTTCATCGATTTACATCGATTTGATGTTATCCTTTTGTGTTCTTGATTAATTAGTCGATCTAGATCATTTTTGGTTTTACTTTGATCTTAATTTTTGATTGTTTGTTTCTTCTATTGTTTTGTGAGTGATCACTTAATTAATTACTTTATTTTATGTGAATTTCGATGTTTTTTGAGTTAGGTTTGAATTTTGATTTATGATTAATGTATTTGAAAGTTGAGCTTGATTATGATTTCTATTGTTTTTATTTTAGAGTGATTGATTTTTTTAGAGATGGGGTGGGAAGTTCAATGTGTATTGAATTATGTCATAATTACTGATTAAGGAGAAATTATAGGATTATGATAGGTATCAGGTATGTATAATTGAAGCTGTTGAATGCCATTTTAGAAATTGGGGATTTATAGAGAGAGCCAGTTATTAATAAAGGTTAGTGATGTAGACGAGATATGATTCCAGGTTTTGGGTAGTTGGGTACCTTCTCGCAAAATTTTAATCAACTAAGCTAGTAAAGCGGGAATAGTTGTTTAAATGTTCCCGTTATTCTAGATATTCATGAATGATGTGTGAAGTAAATTGGAGAGTTTTTATGTTTTGGCAGATCAATGAAGTATAATATTTTCTAAATTGAATGAAATACTTGTATATTATTGGTAGCGTTAACTGAATGATGGTCATTTAGGTTAATAATAAAACAACGTTTGAAGGGATTTGAAGAGGAGGATGGCTAACACTGCGGCAGCCATTGCCGAGAGGGCGACCAGTGACATGTTAATTGGTCCAGATTGGGCAGTAAACATGGAGCTCTGTGACATTATAAACATGGATCCAAGGTAAATTTTTGTTTGCTTGGAACTTTGTTATGCGATATTTTTCATATAATCGTTGTTGATTTGCTATACTTATATAATATGTGGTGACTCACTATCAATAATTTGAAAAGAGTATTGGCTCTTGATATATATAGTTAAGATTGAGCAAAATTAGTAACACAAATGCTTGTTGCATACTCCTATGATTGGTTAATTGGTCATAATTGAGGAAGAGAATATACAATAATGTAACTACATAAGCGATTTCATCCAGCCATTACCATTTACCACTTATTTGTTTGCCAAATTATTCAGAATTCAACTTAAATGTGCTCATGTTTTGTCTTTGGTACTATGCCCCTACTTTTTCCATGCCATCTATTGATAATAAATGTAACCATTATTAAATGCAAACTTTTACAATCTCCCCTTGTATACCTTTTATTTTGTTGCAGTCAAGCAAAAGATGCACTGAAGATTATTAAGAAGCGTCTCGGAAATAAAAGTTCCAAAGTTCAACTTCTTGCTCTATCTGTAAGTATTTTTCTTATGTCTGTCACTCTCAAAGCTTGTTTTGGCACTTAATTTGAAGTTTTGGCATATTTTTATTTTGACTGACTGATCCATTAATGGTGACTTAAGGTCTCTTTTCAATTATCATTGGCTACAGTAATTTTGTGGCTTGTTTCCTTTCTAATGTGTAAAGCCAAAATGACTTGATAATTATTTGTTATCTCAGGGATCAGTGTCTAATACATATTGAATCACTTATTTTGATTCACTTGTACTGGTTCAATTCCAATTTTGATTTTCGTGGCAAAATAAATTTGTTCGAATCTGTATTGGAGTTTTGTCTTCGATGCAGCAAGGTCATCCATGCATCTTGAATTATTCTTGTCTGTATTGGTAACTGTTAAGCTGTCAAGTAAACATTGCCAAACAAAGCAATTGCATATTATGGTTTCAACATTTCTTTGTTCTGCATATAAGCAGGAAGTGAAACTGTTTATGATGAGGTTGGATTATAATTTTGTGCTTTTAATTTGTATGGGCTTGGGAACCTTTTTGTTAGTTAATTTTTCCCATTGGACCTTAAAACTCATAGTTTATCTGATACATTGCTCAGTTTAGAAGATGTTATGTCCTATAATGCAATCAATCAATCAAAGCCTTAATCCCATAAGTGGGGCTGGCTACATGAACCAAATTTGAATTTGTCCTATAATGCGAATAACTAAATATGACACGAAGGTGTAACCTATGGCATGTTTGTGTGATTTCAGTTGACTTTGGGTTCTGGGTTTTCTGTAATGAATACTGCACTGGGTATTGATCTTCTATTCTAAGAAAGCTATGTTTGTTTACCTGGTTTGTTACTAGTCTTGTCTTTGCAACCTTAATGATACTGTCAGTTTGAGGAGTGAGAAGGCTAAAACTTATGTCTATATTCAGTATTATTCTAAAGTAAAGTTAGATGCAGGCAAGATTGCTTGTCATCTTTGAAAGTCTTCCAAAAGAGTCTTCCTCTTTATGGAAGGCCGAAGCTCAGGGATGGACATAAGGTTGAACAGTCTCTGTTTATGAAGGTCAAGGCTCAGGGATGGACATAAGGTTCCGTTTAGTTTGATTCCTTTATGATTTTTGCAGTTAGCTTTTGTATGCAAGTTTATGATGCTTAAAATTCTTGGGAAGGTAATGCTTCACGTTTAAGAAACTTGGGCAAAATCATGGTAATGTTTTTGTAAAATGACGTGTAAGTTCTTCCCTTTTAGGATCTTTTCTATCCCCAAATGATTTTTTCATTTATTTTTAATAATATCTTTAAATAAACTCACAGAACTCCAATACTTTATTACAAGTATTCATTTTTAATGACAAGCAAAGGAATTTCATATTGCTTTGCAAAATTATTGATACTTTGAAAAAATAAAAAATATTGTCCTTTGCATTTCCCATTTTTTACTTTCCTATTTAAATCCAACTTAGATGAAGCTCTTTCTCCGAAAGTTATTTAATTCTGATGGGCTGTTGTTAGGAGGACTCATTTCAGGCATCAGGAGACTATGCCTTAAATTATCTTATTCTGTTTTATATGTGCTCAATTCTGGGTAACTCTGAGGATAGGTCTTGATAATTTGTACAGACAGACTTTTTAGGTGTTCTTTGTGTGTATTGTTTGATTTTCTTCAGGAATTAGGATACTCTGCCTTTATTAATTCTATTCAGTTTTATTTCTGCTCAATTTTTGGGGAAACTCTGAGGATAGGTCTTAATCATTCATTCATTTGTATAGATAGGCTTTTTAGGTGCTCTCTGTGTGTGTTGTTTGACTTTTAAAGTCTGTTAGAGTCTTCTTTATGTTACAGGAATTTCTGAGGGCTAGTAATAGACTTACATATTGGGTCTTGGGGATAGAATATTGCTTGGATGAGCTGGTGTGGGGAAGACCAAATGAAAAGCTTATTTGAATTGTTAAAAGGTTTCCAAAAATTCAGTTAGTTAAATTTGGAGCCCTTTACTTTCGCTAAAATTATATGCTTTCATGATTAGTATAGTTTCTCATATATGTAAATTTTGGGGCTAGGGGAGAATAACTGCATATTTGAATATCTTTTTAAACCAAACTCCTATTTAGTTTTATTATCTTTAAAAATATTTTATTCAGGGCTCTGGACAGACAATACTTCATTAATTACTTAGTAATTGTACTTGCTGTATAATGTATATGCAGATATGATTTGCTTGCAGTTTCTTGTTTGGAGAAATATAAAAGAAGAGGGTTGCTTAGGTTTTGGGTTGGTCAGGATCTGATATCACTGGTGAAATTGCTTGTGCTAATGTTGCACTTTTGATTGTTGAGTAATTTTGGGGAGGCTATCGATTGGTGATTGGATATCAAAGATTAGAATGGGTCCATGGGAGCCGACAATTCCAGTACCATGTTGTCCAGCGTAGTGCTGTATGGATAGCTTAGGAGTTGAGATTGCTTGGGCACAATTGAGTTTGCTGAGTGTGATTTGTCAAGGGAGCTGTCAACTTATCAATTGACAATAGTTTATAGCTTCTGCAAGGGTAGGTGGTATTACACATCTTTCGAGGCATGTAACTGCATGTCTGCCAGACTGCCAAGAATTACACACTAACACACCTGTCTTGGTGCATGTAGTGATGCACTTTGACATCATTTTAACAATGGATAATCAGTCATGGATGGAGGTTGGACAAATCTCATAATTGTCACTCACTTGGGACTGGTTGTTTCTTCCTTTATAGTTGATTCAAAGGCCACTGTTACCAAGTAACAACATTTCCCCATTTTGCATTAATTTTAACATATTACCACAATACCGTCCACGTAGGCTCGGCAGCGGTGTGTTTATATTTGGCTTACTCTGAACTGGCTTAGTAAGCAGTTGCTTGCAGAGTTGGCAATTTATAGTAAAACAAAATTCCCCTCCCCTTAATCTCATTTCAAAAGTAGTAGCTTCACGCCTCAGCCTCGAAAAAAATAATTCACTCTATGCTCCCGAGCCCACGAGGATGGTATTGTGGTAATTAAGTTTAAATTGATGTAGATCTTTTTTTGTAAAGCATTCTTTGGAAAAATCTCCCACACACACACAGATACACTAAACAACAATGTCCATGTAGGAGGATGTGAATAGAAATATCATATTTTCAGGAGGATAGCTTAGAACCTGCAATTCCCTCCTATCATTTTGCAGGCATGCCCCAGCTTTGGATAATGCTATTTTAAGATGGTAAGATAGAATGAGGCACTTCCTGGCCCTTTCTAATCCTGTTTATTAGGCTTAATGGTTCATTTTAGGCAATTGTGGAGGATGCCCATGTTCAAACTCTTCTAATTCTGAAGGATTGCAACTGAAAAGGAAGCCTGGGTTTTGCGAATTGTTTATAGGTCAAGTTAAAGTTACAATTTTGAAGGTGCAGCACTCAATAGTCAATAGTGAGTGTTTATATTGCTTCTTGTATAGAAATATGAACTTCAGACTTGTGACAAGTCAAGATTCTAAAAAGGTCACTGGAAAATGTCGCATTGTAAATGCTTCTTTTCATGTATAGATTTATGAAGTTCAGACTTGTGACAAGTCAAGGTTCTTAAAAGATCACTGGAAAAATGTCGCATTGTAAAGATTGTGTACCCTTACTAATGCCGAACTGCTTTTCTTACTTGGCTTTTTTCTTGACAAGCTCCATGAATTAATTAAGCTCTATCAAAGATGATTATAGAGAGAAATTATTAGGAGAAAGGAAACTCTAGCTTGATTTGTGGTCAGTCTGTATTTCAATGTGTTTTTGAAATGTTTGTCTTTCCTTTGATGTGAAGTATGCGTTTAAATTTATGGGGCATGTAAGTTCTCAGCTTGCACAATATTGTTGGTTAGTATGGTTTCAAGCTGCTTATTTATGTGGGTTTGTTACGTCAGGCCTGTCTCAATGAGAGACCCCATCCTCAAATACTAAATTAAAATTCAGATGTGTTTCTTCTGTGCATTTTTTATTTTCTTATTAGGTATTGGACACTCTTGGAAAAAACTGTGGGGAAAGGATATTTCAGCAGATTGTTGAGCGCGATATTTTGCATGATATGGTCAAGATTGTTAAGAAAAAGGTGTCTATTCTTCCTTCTATTAGACGTTTTCATTTTTGCTGCATTATTGGTAAGTGCTGATTAATCTTCTCTGTAACATTTTCTTGCACAGCCAGATTTAAGTGTAAGGGAAAGGATATTAATATTGATAGACACCTGGCAAGAGGCCTTGGGAGGACCAAGGGGGCGGTATCCCCAGTTCCATGCAGCATATAATGAATTGAAGGTAACACTGTTTGAACTTTCTGCTAATCCTCCTTAGATACGTGTAGAATTTCTTGTTACCCTGTCTGAATGATGCCTCTAAGGGTGGTAATTACAGCATCATATTGTCGAGAGTCCATAGAATTGCTCCCTTTTGATCTCCCTTGGAATTGCATAGGTCTTTCTCAAACAAATGGTTAATGCAATAGCACTGAGCATGAAAAAAAAAAAATGCTTAAGTTGAACCAAAAAATTTAGTCTACAATCCATAATTTGTACGAGAATAATGTGAAGTCTTCTTTATCTCCTAGAAAAATCATGTCTCACAAATTTCTTTGCGGATGAGGACAAGAATGTTCTTACCTCTTATAGCTTAAAAGGATTTTTTTACATAACTATGTGATGCAAAAGGTTGGATGAGTGTATTATGGTATGTTGTTTAAGAACTTGGTGTACTCCTTTCATTCCTTAAGTTAACTCATTTTGACTTTCACCCTTGCTAACACACAACTTTCACCTTTATTATTTCTAATTATTCATAAGTAAAATTTTTAAAAAGTTAATACTTTGGAAGTATATAGCGAGACGAAGCTAATAAGATCTCACATTGGTATGTGTTTCCTTATGTATGAATTTGGAAACATTCTTAATGGCTACCTTCCATCTACAAATTCATTGTCATTATTATATATACATATATGGAGTATATCAGTGGGAAGTCTGGTAATTGAAAGCAGTTTGTTCCACAGTGGGGAACAAAGGGTTATATTGGGGAGGGAAGTGACTGAGTGAGATCATTATGTGCCTCATTGATTTACTGGATGGTCATCCTGGGGCCTATATTCTCTGGTCTCACCTCTCACTAGGTCCTCTTGCTCTAAGTTTCAAACTTCCTTGATATTGTTTCTCCTTATATATTTACTTTAGGAAGATTGGTGTGTATCAACTTACATAATCAACTTGTCTAATACATTAACTCTGATTGATTGCTCTTAATCATTAATGACAGTCGGCCGGGGTAACATTTCCACCTCGAGAGGACAATAGTGTACCATTGTTTACTCCTCCACAAACTCAGCCTGTTTCCAGTCCGGCTCTAGTTTATGATGATGAAACAATTCCTGCTTCTCTAGAGTCTGACCCTTCTGGTTTGAGGTACTTTTTTGATTTAGCCTATACTGTTGACTGCTCTTAGTAATGCATATCATTCAGCATGTTTCTTTGTCCAGATGTTCTTGAAGTTTTATTTCTATGTTAAGTTCCAGTTCTCCATTCACAATACCTCATGTTAGTGTGTGTGTCTAATGATTTTTTCTTTTGATCTGCTTTTATGTATGTTGAAAGGACAACTTTGGGTCTAACCTGTCTGTTAATCCGTAATATTCTTTTTTATTGCTTTTACCATAAAAAGAAAAGTTTTTCTCTCTATTCTTATTAGACATTTAGACAACTAGAATTGGAAATGACTGACGATGAAGATTTTGTATTTAGAGGCCTTTTAGCACTATTAAGCTGGGAAGTTTATTTCTTCCCCTTTAAAACCGTGATTTTAAAAATACATGTTTAAGTTCAAATCTGCTTCAAACTGGACTATACAGTAAAAATATTTTGGTTAGAGGCTTAAAGTTCTTTAGTGCCATGATTGGACTGTTTATCTGGACCAGTTAGGAACTTGATTTCATTTCCTACTTGCATTCAATTTATTTGCTAAACCTTTTCACTACTTTATGGCTAAAGTTTTATCAAATTTGTTATAGTAGGATCAATCCTTAACTTGCATGTGAGAAATCAAAGAATGATTTTTTTTTTTTTACTTCCTGCCTTTTTTTTTTCTTTTTTCTTTTTTTTTGTTTTTTTTTTTTTTAACTTTGTAAAGCTTCTGTTTGAATCTATAAAATTTGAACCATATTGTCAACATTAATGAATACAACTGCTTCTATTCAAAAGGTTTCATCTAATTTAAGTGGTATCTAATGTTGAGCTAGCTATAGTAAACTTTGAATATTTGTTTTGAGCAGCTTGGAAGAAATTCAAACCGCAAAAGGGCTAGCTGATGTTTTGATGGAAATGCTTGGAGCTCTGGATCCCCATAACAGTGAGGTATGTTTTTAGTTCTGACACAAGTGACACAACTGACATTTTGATGAAAACATTCTATATGCTTAACCATGGTAAATTGGTAAGTAATGGTTCTTTCTAAATTTGATGTCCAAAGAATATTACATATGGCAACTGGCAAGCATAGGGACATACTAGATTTCATTCTCTGTTAATATTATGCTGCATTGCTGCTTAGATAGAGTATTAGAACATAAGTATAGTTCAATAATGAATTCATTGTTCTAACTTCTAAGCCATCTCTGGCAAGGTGCTTTTCTTATATACTTGATAAAACAGCGTTGAAAATTGGATATAGGGGGATTTATTATGAAGTTTAGCTTTCTTCAAATATATTGATTCTTGTAAGCAGCAGTAACACCTGCAGTTGACACCCTAACACAAATTTATTCTCATTTACATTTTAGGGAGTAAAAGAAGAAGTAATTGTGGAGCTTGTTGAACAGTGCAGTAATTACAAAAAGCGTGTTATGACTCTTGTGAATAACGCCACGTAAGTATTCTAAATATGTGCTATATCGAGCTACTAGAATTTCGTTATGGTGGTGCTGAGATTCTGGTTTCTCTTTTAAAGGGATGAGGAACTTCTCTGTCAGGGTTTGGCATTGAATGATGACTTGCAGCGTGTGCTTGGCCGTCATGATGACATTGCTAAAGGAGTCGCACATGCTAGTTCAGAACCGACTAGAGCTCCAGCAGTACCATATGTGAATGCAAACCATGACCACGATGAAGAGGAATCAGAAGATGAATTTGCACAGCTGGCACACAGGTAATCATTAAGAGCTTGCATAACGACTAATTCCTCTCATTCTTGTTTTTACCAGCCTGATATATGTTTTCTAGACAACATGATCTTTCTTCTTATGATCTAACACTGATTTTCTACCATAAAAAAGAAGTCAATGAGCTGGTTTACAGTTTGCTATCACTAACTGGAAGAACTTGCCAGAAATAGTGATAAGATGGTGAAAGTGTGTGTGATTCCCTGAAATGGCCTTACCTCCAACACTAAATATCCTGAATCTCTTTATCTAGTTGATAAGTTGACCACTAGTCTTCAATGTTTTTGTATTCAGAGATTGATGCATGAACTAATTATGAATCACTTTCCTGCATAGAATGGTATCTATTAACTATTGAACTATTTTGGGTTGACTTTGCTCTACAACTAACCTAGACCTGTCTATTCTTTCTTTTTCCTGTTTTCTTTCTTTTCTTGTTTTTGGTTAAGTCATAAAAATATGTCATTTAAGCTTTTGGAGCATGTGATTTACTGAATTGTACTTGAATCTAAGTAGTGAACTAGACCTATGGATTAGTCTGATTGCTTGAATAAAACCATGATATTGTAGGTCAAGGGATATGCAGCGACAAGGACGAAATCTGGCTACTTCAAAGGCTGAACCAACACAAGTGAATCCTCGTCTTCCTCCTCCTCCTTCATCAAAGAGGCCAGTTAGTAGTGATGCTGGGTCAGTTGATTACCTGAGTGGTGATTTATACAGCTCTGAAAGATCCTCCAGCTATCCTAGCAGTGATTCATACAATGTTGAAAGATCATCTGGAGCAGAGGAACCGGTGCCTTTTTCTGTTAGCAGTCCTACCGAATATGTGAATCCCACTGCATCGCTTGGTCCATTATCAGCATCACCCCCTCAACAGTCAATTGCCAGCAATTCTTCACCTTTGTTCGATAAGAGCCCTTTATACAATGAACATACTGGTTTGAACAAATCTGACAATCTCCCTCTAGCTCCTTGGGACTCTCCTCCTCCTCCTCCTCCTCCTGGACCCTTGCCTCCACCCCCCATCAAATATAATCAGAGGCAACAGTTCTTTGAGAAACAGCCTTTTCCCGATGGGGCGTCAAATTCCAGTAGTGGATCCAGCTCCTCTTATGATGGTATGGTGGGACAGACACAAAACCTTTCTCTTAATTCACCGAGCCCTCCTAAGCAAGAAAAGCCAGAGGATGCCTTATTCAAGGACTTGGTTGATTTTGCAAAATCTAAATCTTCGGCTTCAAAATCCAACAATAGGTCGCTTTAATGGTTTATGTAGAGGCATAAGTTACTGCAGTACAGATTTGGAGTATTAGATTCCTAGGTTATTGTCGCATTTGTTTATGCATACCTTTGCATGTATGGTGTCATTGGTTCTTGGATCATATCACTGTATGACTGTACCCTTTTTTTTTTTTTTTTTTTTTTTTTTTTGGTTTTCAGCTCATCGTTTTTTGTTGAGCTTCTCATTTGGAGCATCTGTAGTCATGACTTGTTAGTGCTTTGTATGCTAGAACTGATTGCGGTGTATAGTACAATTTGGTGATTTTAAAATTGGTAATTGAATACTGAGATTGTTCTTTTGTGTGCCGAGATTAAATCTGTTTGTAAAAAAAAAACTTAAATTCTTGAGATTTTGGCTCATTGTATTTTCAGTGACAAGCTCGACAACTTATCACAAGTTAGCCTTCTAATGGGGAGTTAGTGGGTTCAATTGACCCCTCTTGGCTAAATTTAAAGCAAGAAACTTTAAAGGCAAAATTATACTCATTCACACCAACTTGAGAGTATGTTGCAAAAATTGACAAGAACTTGTGTCACCTATTAAATTGACAACAACTTGTCTAAAAAATAATAAAATTGACATTAAAAACAGTAAACATTCAATAATAGTCTACATATGACATTTATATAGTATTATCTTTCCAACATATACATTGAAATTTTTTGAATCAAATGATTGTTGAGAAGGAATTTTACACTTGTATAAGGGTTGAAAGTTACGTAAAATTAGTTGTTCCGTGTCATTTATGTCAATTTTATAATTTTTGTAGCAAATTGGTGTCAATTCAACAAGTGATATAAGTTGGTGTCAATAATTGTAAAATTTCATAAAGTTGGTGTCAATGATCGTTATTTTGCCAAATTTAATTTTGTGCATTATCAAGTCTTTATTACATAATTTTTGATAAAATGAACTCAGATGAGATAGACATAATTTTTTATACTTTAATTTTGTGCATTATCAAGTCCTTCCTATTCTTTTTTTTCTTCCTACTATGATTCTCTCTCTTTTTTGTTTTCACAAAAAGATTCAAATGAAAGAACAAAAATGATTTCCTCAAAAATAAATAAATAAATCGAAGGGAGTATTAAATTAATCATGTAAGGAATGAAATTCTTTTCTACTAATAAGGTATTGTAAATTGTTATTGAATGTAGTTATCTGTTATTTATAATAATTGTGTATATATATATATATATATATATATATATATATATATATATATATATATATATATATATATATATATATATATATATATATATATATATATATATATATATATATATATATATATGTAATTTCATTCAATCTATTTAATTAATTTTAAGAGATTTCATTCCTGTCAATTTTTTTTTTTTTTTTTTTTTTTTTTTTTTTTTTTTTTTTAAAGAGATTTCATAAAATTATAGAAAACAGCTTGCGAATGTTGTGATGGTATGTATAAACTCCATTTCAACTTATAACTATTTGGAAAAGATTAAAGAGGACATAGTGTCAGAAATGATCTAGGGACAACAGTAACAAATTGAATCTAACAATGAAGATATAAATCACAATATATTTTTTGTCAAGTGAAAGCCACAATCATAACTCATGATAAACTCATTGAGCAAGCTTTTTTAATAAACTAGGAACATGCATGATGCATTGTATTATTAAACCTACGTACAGAGTGATGAAGTATATGTCACTGATCTTCGAGTTCCATGCTTTAAAACTCTGTAAAATTTCGCAAAAATCCTTCGTTTAATCCTCCCTCTTACTGGTGGAATTCGACGTAATTTCTTGCTATTTGCAACTAGACCTTGCTGAAATGCCACCCTCTTAGCGCGACTGCTTTCTATGGTCTCCATACAAATAAGCTGATCAAGTACAATATCTACGGCCTGTACAAGCTGAAAATGAAAGAGAATAATGCTTCCAAGCCTCTTACCGTTCACGATCGAATCCATGCAACACGTGCAGTGTTAGAGCCCTTAGAGGAGTGAAGAGTGCAAGAGAGTTAGAGGTTTTATTTGGTGGTGAAGAAGAAATAAATAGTTAAGTTACTAGCATAAGACAGGACAGTGACTGAGGTGCAGTGGTCTGGTTTATGTATGAGGCGATTACGAACCTAGGAAATTTCCTATATATCAGCTAGCTAGTCGGATAGGAACTTTCCTAACTATGTATGTTTCCAGTAGAGTTAAAACATGTTCAACATGGTGTATCGGTTAAGCTTCTGTCAAATTCAGTTATTCTGTAATCAATCCATAAATGAATACAGTGATTACTCTCACTATTTTTGTTCTTCTTTATATTACAAGGGTGTCAAGAAAGAACACTTGGTCATTTCCATTTTTGTCATACTTGACAGTAACACACGAGACACGACCAATCAGGTTGAAAATTGCTTACACAAACAAACACTGATTCATCTATTAATAATCATCCAATTACCATGCCCTAATGCTGATAGGAATCATAGTGACTCGCGCAAACAGTACACTGACAAGAATATGTGTGTTTACAGAATGACGTAAAGATCCTGATGCTTAAATCTCATAACTTCAATCTGGATTTATCTTAATCATCAGATTTTGAGATGAAGAAATACCAAATTGTGTATCATAATATACATAATATACAGCAGAAAAAAATAATCATTGACCAATTAAATGAATCAATGAACAAAACAGTCCAAGTTGCACCAAGAATCATGTGTTTGACAAAGTATACTTAAAACTAAAACATCAAACCCCTTACAATCCCATCAACTGAGGATTAAACCCGGGCCTTCCCTACATCAACTGAGAGTCAAAGTGCTGGAAGAATTTATATTGCGGGTAAGAAGAATCTTGTTTCCGGCTGAAGATTGTGTAATTTGCTGTACAAAAGCAATTCATAGAAGAAAAGTAAATAGAGCTTGTAAAAAGGATTTGGGACTCTGTAGTTTTCGTTGTTGCAGAGTACTTGTGTCATTTGTAGTTAACACGCCACGAACTTTGTCCCCCTTCTGGAAAGCGAAAACATAAACTATCCGTAAGTACGTTCACACATCTTTGAAACAAGCTTAAACAAACAGTTAGGCCACACTTGATTTGAGGGTCGTTTTTTCAAGATTTTAGGATTATCTACCTTAAGTATACCTCACCATATGAACTTTTACTTCTCTACCTCATTAATGTTGTACACTTGTACGTTATTTAGAAATTGGAATTGTTTGTGAAGGCCTTAAGAGTATCATTAAGAGTGAATCATGATAGAACTATGGCCTATTATTCAGGAACCAAGGGAGTAACACCATTAAAAAGTCAGAGAATTAAACAAAAGTTAATTTACTTGTGCAGCATCCTTGAGAGGGCCCCAACACTCAATGCAATTGTACTTCGCCGAACTTGAATGGAAATAAACCCATACAACAGCTTCCATAAGTTCTGGATGTGCCTTAAAGAGGGCTGAATCTCCATACAGAATAGCTTGAAGAACCTAGTCAAGGCCAACAAACAAAGTTAAAAATTCAATCATCAATATTATCATATATAGTGGATATTCATGTTGTTAAGATAGAAGATGAACTCACCAATGGAAGATCTTTAGAGAAAATGTGATATCGTAGCTCAGCAACCAGATCACGTAAGAGGTTGTTGGGACCACTAACATAACAATGAACGACCAAGTGCATTTTCCCTTTAATATCTTTCCACTCAGCAACTACATCATCCTTGCTGTACCATCCTTGCAACTGCAAGTTCAAAACAAAAGTGTACAAATTAACATGTGTCACAGTACTAAAACCATATTGAACGAGCATGCATACAGTAGGGATGTCAAATTCAGGAGCTACCCAACATTGCACAACAATAAAAAAAATTTCAACGATATTTTCTGTAATATGAGGAAATCATAAATGTTGGATTTGCTCAAGAAATTACCATATGTTGTGAAATAATTCAGGACCGATCAGATTGTGAGAAAGGAGGAAATTACATCCATATTACAAAGTAACCAAACACACCAAAAATAATAAGGAAAGGAACACAAATGTTTCAGACTATGCTAAGGATATGATGAATGGCCATTATGCATACCTTAAGGTGCATACCTGGTCAACATTGATGATGTTGGAGATGGTTAGGGTTAAATTTGCAGTAAAATCGCAATGTGAGAGAATGTAAACTCTAGGCACAACTTTGGTGTACTCATCAACTTCTTGTCCCATGAAATCCACTGTCAGCTTTGATGCTTCAAACGTCGCTTGAGGACCCAAAATTCTAACAGCCTACCAACATCATGGATGACAAAAGAATCTCATCACTGAAAGTTTAAGAATGACAACTTTGTTGAATAGACTAAGATTGTATCAATTAACCAACATTTTCATGGGATCTTATTCATGACATAGTCTTATTCATGGCTTCACAAACCCCAACAAACTTTTAATTTTTAATAAAAAAATATATATAAATATAAACTAATACTTTTGGGCTTCTAACTAAATCCCAACATCCTCTAGACATCCCAGTTACACCCCCTAAACATTTTTCTAAAACTTCATAATCAATTATCATCATGATAGTTATATAGAGTTTTCAGGGTCATAGTTTTCCTACCATTGCGCAAGTAGATTCCATCATAAGTGACAACAACATGAGCTAAAAATGTACCAATTAAACCCTTTTGAAGCAGGAAGCAATTTTTCAATCTAAATCGACTTGCAAACTTCATTTTCCATCATTTATTGGACTCTTGCCAGATAAAGCGTGGCTATAATCTCCTGAGGGACTGTAAGGGCCAAGGGAAGTCCTATTCGCGGCATAAACCACTACAATGTCGCCACCACTAACCTATTTCTACCACTTCTACCACCACCAAGACCAAGAAGGCAAGAACTTCCCATCTACCAATACCACCATCAGTCCATCACTTACACCATAAAGTGCAACCTCCAAAGTCAATATACCACCACAACTATCCTACATACCACCTACACCAAAAATTTCACTCATTTTCTGTGTTCATCTGTTTTAGTTCAAATAACACAAATTCAACATTATTCCATCAAATTGCTTGCAATCTAGCTTCAAAATCATACACTTCTAACTCAATTACATCATGCAGTTCAAAATCATAACATTCAAATACCTAGTGTAAATCAATTTACTCACATTCTTCCCAAAATTCTTGAACTGCCCTTACAATTTTACCTTCTAATTCAGACAACAATGATGAAAACAATAACCCCACATCCAAATTTCATTCTCAAATAAACCCATATAACAAAAACTTACCCAAATTGCTCAAAATTGAAATGGGTCACAAACTACCATCAATTAATAAAGAATAAAAATTAAAAATTGAAACCAAGAACATAATTTATACCTCAGATATAAGAGCATTTTTGTAGGGAGCTCCACCTTTAGTAACAGAAGAAATAATAGGAGTAAAAATGGGTTTTCTAGTACCAGAACTAAAGAAAATGCTTCGAGTTTTAGAGCTAAAAAAATGGTGGGGTGAAAGTGAGAATGCACAAGTCCAGCTACTTGCCATGGAAGCACATCAAAATTCTCTCTCCTCTACTCTTCTTCATGTTATATACCCACCACCACCATTGTCATCAAAGAGTGAGGTTGCAGAGAAAAGGGGTGAAAGAGAGAGAGAAAAGAAGGGATTTTGTGTGTGGATGAGTAGAATTGAAATTGGAGAGAGTTAGGAAATTGAGAGATGTGGATGTGGATGCTTTGTCCCTACCATATTCTTTGAACTATCCATGGAGTTTTAATCTACCACTCATTTCTCAATTTAGAGCTTATTCAATAGGGTTATAGGGTTAATACAAGTAATTAGATTGGAACTAGCCTTCTGACCCGTGCAATGCACGGGATTTTTATAAGACCACTCTCATTCATGGGCAAAAAATAAAAAAAAATAAAAATGCCACTCTCTCTCTACTAACTTTCTCACTCCTCTTTTCCATTTTTTTTATGGGCATTTTATTTAAGAACTCTTCCCACACTCATGGGCTAAACAAAAAAAAAAACCACACCACCATCTCTCCTATATTTTCTCTCACAAACACTCATGGGCCCATAGGTACTGTAGCAATTTATTTTTGCCATTCCTATGGGCATTTGATAATCTCCTCATGGGCATATTTTTTTTTGCTCATGAGTGGGATAACATTTTTAGCATTTTTACCATTAAATTCTCCTCATGAGCATTTTTTTGCCCATGAATGAGAGTGCTCTAAGGGGTACAATAGTAACTTTTGTATTATAATATGTTTTAATTGAAAAATGAATAGTTTATAAAGGAGAAGAATGGGTGATAATTGAATGTAATTGTAGAGATATTAAGTTGGGGGAAAATGAATCAAATAATATTCATATATGTATTTTTTTTTTATTTTTTTTTTTTTGAAGGGAACATTCATACATGTATTGAATTATAGCTAATTCTTTTTTAAAATAATAAGAAAGGGGATTAATTAATGAAGGGAGGTGACATGTGGCATTGGTGAAAAATAAATTTTAATTACATGTGGCATGATGGGGATGATGGTTTGTCTTTAAATACTAAGTATAGATGAGATTGCGAACATGTCTATTACGGAGTAATACATACATTCGGGTAGTTGGGTATGACAGTCGAACGAGTTTGAGTACAGGTCTATTATATATTTGACTAGTCGAGTATAGCACTCTCGGGTGTATCATGCGTCTTATGAACAAGTTTGAGTACATGATTATTATTTATACCTTCAGTAAAGTTGCAAAGAGAGTACTAACGTTTCAAACGTTGCAAAGAGGGTATTGAACCCACTATTCCAGGTTAACAATCCGGTTGCAATTGCTTATAACCGGTTACTTCCTATTTCCCTTTAAAAAAATTTAAAAAAAAAAACTTAATTGTCCACTCACTTGTACTTTGGGAAGTGAAAAGCCATCATTACACTGACAATGGCGCGATTTTTGGAAGGTGAAAAGCCTTTTTATTCACTCTTTCACCCCATTGGCTTCCTCATTACTTCCATTTTCAGATAAAAACCAGAGCATTTCATTCCAAAAAAAAAAAAAAAAAAAACTCGTACTTCCTCTTCAAGAAAATCGCCATTAATGTGGGAGTGTGATTGTCCATCTTCCTGCAAGAAAGCAAAGTTGGCTGAGCTTCAATCTACTCAAGGTATATTCCCTTTTTTTGTCTTCACCTTCTTAATTTCGCCATTAATGGTGTTGTATGCTTGTTCTGTTTTTTTTATTTGGGCGAATTTTGTTTGAAAGTGATTTTTCTTGTTTTAGTTATCGTGATCTTGTATTTTTTTTGCGTAATTCTGTTGTTGTGGGTGATTATCAAAATTGAATTGTGTTATTGTTGGGTAAAATTTCTTGAGAATTATGTCTAGGGTTTTGGCTTACTGAAACAGAGTAGGTTTTTCCATGGAAAATACCTTGTCTAACTCCATTAATTTACCTAGGTATGGACGCTCTTTCCATTGCTCACCCAATTTTCAGCAACCCCGATTTGCTTGTGGTCCATGTCTTCTCCAAGCTGGACTGGGGTAGTCGGGATAATGTGAAGAAGGTCTGCAGGAAATGGCGTCTGTGGTGGAAGACCCGCCACCTAGCCCGACTTCAACCCTTTTTCGGTCCCAAAGCCTCTGTCAACGAGTGGATCCTTAACGACCTCATCTACAATGATGGTCGTGTCTTTCATGCCTGGATCAACAATGACATGACAGTCTATTTTGATGGCTTCCCTCTGCTCTTCAAGGAGGATGTGTAGGCTGTTGTTGTTAGGTTGGGTGGGGGGTGTGTGCAGCTAGATGGTTTTTGGGGTTAGGAGCTGCTAGATTTAAGCTTGTTCTTTTTTTTTTTTTTTTTTTTTTTTTAAGTTTTAAGATGTGAATTGTAGGAGTGCATTGTCATGGTTAAGTAGGTTTTTGTTGTTAATGTGACAAATCATTTATAATCTTTTGGGATTTGTCACTACCATGACAATGCTTAGGTTGAAATGGATGGCTTGGCTTGTATAGCCATTTTGTAATGGAACAAATGTATATGTATGAATGAAGCCACTTCTCTTTGCTGTGTTGTTATTATTATGCACTTATTTTATCATGAATCAAATGCTATGATATGCTTATTAAGAGAGTGCTTATTGTGGCAGAAAATATGGATGAATTAAGACCATGTTTAGTTGTACATGAATTAAGGAGAGGACATGAATTAAGACCACTTTGTATTTCCTGTAATTTTTGTAATTGCTTCCTCTGATTTTTTTTTTTCAATAGATGCAAGATGGAGAAGTTGGCTATGGAGATGAGTATATATGGAAGTCAGTTTTTTTGGAGTTGTACCAGCTATAATTTAACTGATAGATTTCTTGAACAATGGCAAACTTTAGTCCCCTCTTTATTAATGTCAGAATTTTAATTTTTTTTTTTTTTTTGTTTGGTTAACCTGTTGTAGAAGGTCAATTATGTGGTGAGTACTCTATCTGCAACGTTTGAAACGTTAGTACTCTCTTTGCAACTTTTGGCAAACGTTAGTACCTTCAATTTGTATTAACTCTTCAGTAAAGTATGACACTTTTGGGTGTATCATGCATTTTATGACCGAGTTTGAGTACAGGTCTATTATACTTTTGAATAGTCGAGTAAGACACTCTCAAGTGTATCATGCATCTTATACACGTACTTGTTTGATTCAATGAGCGAGCATTAGTATCATGCTAAGATTGGTCTAGTGGTAAGGATTGTACCTTTCAACCTTCCACTACAGACATTTTGAGGGTGGGGATCCCTTGCCCTTTCATTTTAGCAATTTCGATCACATTAAGAGGGCGTTTGGTTCGGAAAATGAAAACAGAGTGAAAAGGAAACAAATGAGAGGGGAGAAAGAAATTATTTAGACATTTTGCTACTCCCTCCGTCCCTAAATTACATTCTTGTTTTCTTCTATTATGTGAGGAATAAATGCTAGAAATAGGAATGTAATTTAGGGACGGAG
Organism: Chenopodium album; assembly: GCF_948465745.1. Classification (NCBI taxonomy): domain Eukaryota; kingdom Viridiplantae; phylum Streptophyta; class Magnoliopsida; order Caryophyllales; family Amaranthaceae; genus Chenopodium; species Chenopodium album. Next base: position 65,284,041 of record NC_137840.1, read on the forward strand.
GGAGTATTACCTTAAAAATGCATAGAAAAGATGATATTTCTTCAACCATAACTAAATTACATTCGCATTTTACCTAATAATGCCTTTATTATAACTTGAATGTACAAACCTACCCTCACGTGTATCATATTTTCTTATTATTACTCCTGTCCCTTAATTAGATTTCTACTTCTATCTATTATTTGAGGAATAAATACTAAAAACAGAAATCTAATTAAGGAACGGAGGGAGTACTTTTGTCATCGTGAATATTTTACGCCCCAAGGCCTCCAACCCGATAGCCGGACGATTTAATAACTCGTAATTAATTAGGTTTTGTTTTGTTATGTTATTTTACGGAGTAGTTTACAGTGTTTCAACTTTCAAGGCATTAATAATAGAGGAATGAATGTCTTCAAATCGGGGAAACACTAGGTAGCTTTTTCTTGATAATTTCACTGCTTTGCGTTGATTATGGAAATAGTACATTTCCTTATTCATTTCTTAAATAACTCACAATCCAATCCTAAATTCTTTTCCTTTTTATGATATTCGTCTTCCTTAACAGTTAACATCTTCTCACTCCTAAGATCCAATGCCTTGATTTTTCACCATCAACTGCAGGTATTTCATATCATGCCCCCCTTTTCCTTTTTCTTTTATTTTGATCGTTTATCATATTTGATGGGTTCTTATGTAAAGTGGGTAATTACTTTCTTGCTCAGAATTTTTTCATGATTTGCTCAAAATGCTCTGTATTTGTCCATACATAAAATTGTTATGTTTGTTTGTTCCATTGGTATTTGGTAGGATTGAAATTGTGTGTCGGTGTGTAGTGGAGTAGACGAGATTTGATCCGAGGTCTTGGGTATCAACCCGTGAGAGATAGTTATATAAACCCGGATGTACCGTAAATCCAACTAACCCAAGGTTAGTTTATTTTGATGATTGTTTTTCACTCAATCATCAAATGAAGAGCAAAAACTAACTTTGGGTTTGTATGGTACATTCGGGTGTATATAACACCTTCTACCAACACGAAACCTTTAATTTAATAAGGTAGCTGCTTAGTGTTATTTATGTGATGCACATTTATAGGTTGTGGTTGATTGTGAAGGAATTTCAGTTTATATGCCTTGATTGTCTAATGACATAATTTTTTTCGTTAGTGGTAGTTTTGTTGTTTTTGAATTTTTGGTATATAGGGAGCCACAAAGGGTAGTGATGTAGATAGGAGTCCCGAGTCGAGTATAATCTCACTTCACCAACTCAGCTAGGTGGCATCCAGTCGTCGATAGTTGTGACTATTGTGATTGTTGGATTGAATTGTTTTTGATGATGCATATGCTCTTCCTGACTAATTAGTGTCCTTGTGAAAATACACCAATGTGGTTTCTTTATTTTTCATTGGAAATGTATATTTTGAATCAATCCATTTGTCCTAGAGCTGATTTTCAAGATTTATTGATTGAAAAGTTAGAATCGCCTTTGATTGAGGTCCCTGTGATTAGTGATTTTGTTCTAACCATTTTGATACCTTCTTTCTGTAGGGTTGTTAATATCATTCTAAAGGAAGGCATTTTTAGCTAGTGAGAGGTCATGGCTCAGGGAAGGTATGCCCGAGTTGACGGGCAGAATTCTCCAAACTATTGTTTGATATTTTGTATCATGGGGTTTGTTTCTACATGTTTGCTAGCTGCTTGGATGACACAGTCATCATCAATTAGCCCTGTTCGCACAGAAATATCAGTAGAGGAATTCATGGGTGGCATACCGAAGGTAGTAGATGAGAGTGATGCTACGTTGCCTGTGGATGCCTTGAAAGTGAATGATGGCAGAAGCAGTGTGCAGGAAGGCAGCAATCCTAGTGTTCAAGATATAGGAAATGCATTTCCAAAAGAGTCTCAGAATACGGAGGAGCAAAACTCCCAAAAGGTAAAAGAAGGGTTGGTTTCTGGGGATAAAGCAGAAAACAAGGGAGCTGAAGAGCAAAAGCGTGGAGAAGATGGGACAGATGCGAGTAAGCAGGAAGTAACTAGTGACAAGTTTGACGGTGTAGTCCAAAGACATGATGACAATGCTGGACCTAAGGAGAGTTCTGATGATTCAAACAAAGTAGGAGAAACAAAAACCAAAGTTGAGGAAAGTGGAGGATACCAAGACAGGATACCAGGAGCTCAGGAAGAGATAGATGCTATGAAGAAGATGCAGGATGGAGCAATCAATCAGTCTGATCAAGAAATAAATAAGGATTTAAAAGAGAATTCCAGTGTTTTACCGTCAAAAAATGAGTCAACATCTGGGACAGAGTTGTCAAATGAAACTTCACCTCAACCTCAAGCTATGCCTTGGCCAACACAATCAGCAGAGTCAGAGAAAGAAAAACTCTCACAGGGATTCTCAGTGCCAAAACACCAAAAAGAATATAGATGGAAAGTATGTAATGTCACTGCAGGACCAGATTATATTCCTTGCCTTGACAATGTTCAAGCTCTCAAAATGCTACACACCACAGGACATTACGAGCACAGGGAACGACATTGTCCTGATGAAGCTCCTACTTGTCTTGTTCCTCTACCTAAAGGGTATAGAACCCCAGTCAAATGGCCTAAAAGCAGAGACATGGTACACTTAATGCTTTGATTAAGAAATGAAAAGAGAGTTTTGAAATAAGATATTTTTCTTGTTCTTGTTATAATAAGTTTTATATTGGATTATCCAGATATGGTTCACTAACGTTCCCCATACAAGGCTTGTTGATTACAAGGGAAAACAGAACTGGGTGAAGATTTATGATCGGTACCTTACCTTCCCTGGTGGTGGGACTCAATTTAAGTATGGCGCTCTTCATTATATTGATTATATTCAACAGGTGATTCCACAAATAAATGTTTTTTTTCCTTGTTAATATAGTAATGTCTGTGCAAATAACAACCCTTGTTATGTGATATTATATGATTAAAAATTTACTTTGAATCAAATATTTTGCAGCATTAATGGACATAGCAAAAGTCAAGGATTAGTGAAAGAAAGATGGAAAGTAAACAAGTAGTTACAGAAAGACAGAAAATATTGCAATATATGTTATCACTTAAGTTTGCCTTAGGCTTGTCTGTGCATAGCAACCATTGTTATGTGATATTTAGATTATCAAATCATTTCTTTGAACAAATAAAGTTAGAAATTATGCATAGGGAAAGAAAGAAGGCAGAGATTGCAATTTATTTTATCACTTTACTTCGCAATTTTCTTATCTTATGGTGTGCAATGGTATTGTTGCTCTTTTTTATTTTGAGCTTTAATCTCGGGAATTATGCATTTTGTACTGCATCTGTCTATTTTTCGCATTAAAATTTTCTTGCATTATAAATTCATTTTTGAAATTCAGACTCTTCCTGAAATTGCTTGGGGTAAGCAAAGCCGTGTTGTATTGGATGTTGGATGCGGTGTGGCCAGTTTTGGAGGGTATCTTTTTGACAGGGATGTACTCACTATGTCATTAGCTCCTAAGGATGAACATGAAGCTCAAGTTCAGTTCGCACTTGAAAGAGGAATACCTGCTATTTCAGCTGTAATGGGAACAAAAAGGTTACCCTATCCGTCCATGGTATTTGATGTTATCCATTGTGCTCGTTGCCGGGTCCCTTGGCATATTGAAGGTAATGTTTATCTCAGTGAACCAGGATTATACCTTTTATGCAAACAAATGCACCATGAATTTGTTTGGATTGACTTTAGGTGGTAAACTCCTTTTGGAACTGAATCGTCTTTTGCGACCTGGAGGCTACTTTGTATGGTCTGCTACTCCAGTTTATCGAAAAGGTGCTGAAGATACAAGCATCTGGAAAGGTGAATTTCATTTTAATCTTGAGTATCATCAGTGCTTAGCTATGCTTCTTTTTGGAGAAACTTATGGAGTTTGTGTATCATGCATGCAGAGATGTCCAAGCTAACTAAGGCAATGTGCTGGGAACTAGTAAAAGTGGGGAAAGATGGAGTTAACAGAAAATCTGCAGCTATATTCAGAAAAACTAGTTCAAATGATTGCTATGAAGAAAGGCCAACAAATGATCCTCCACTTTGCGATGATTCGGATGACCCTAATGATGCCTGGTAATTTCTGCCTAACATTTGATTATGATTTAACCTTGAAGAAACTATGTTATTTTTCCTCTTTAGTCATCTCATGGTTAGTCAACCTGACAAGCAAATTCCAAGTATCTATGTATAGTATTCTATTGCAATTAAAATGTCAATGGATATTGGGAAGTGAACTTTGCATGTGCTTATTGCTTCTATGTTTGCATGGACACTTTAATTAAGTAGTTGGTTCTGGTCTACAGATTCTACTCTTTTTATGCTTCCTAGTTATATAGTACATGTTGCAAACTTAAGTGATAACATAGCAATTTAACTTTAAGAAGTCACTTCCAAAAAATTGAATAATATCCGAAAGAAAGGAGCATTACTTGAACCAAACAAGGCCTAGCTCGTTTTTGTGGTGTGGCTTAATGGTAGGTCCATAGGTGTGCACTTTTATTAAATTGGGATCATCTAGATGCTGACTTGGAGCATTTATTAGATATAAGGAGAGAGCATTTGAATTTGTTAAGTGCTCCCTTTTCTTCCCCTTTTTTGCGTTTTGAGAGTCCTGGCTTAGTTGCAATTTGTTCCGTTTCCCTGACCTACCTATTCAGGATGCTAAAGGGAAGAATGTACAACGGACATACTTTTATGGAAGAAGTTCTTACTTTGTTACTACCTCCTCTCACTGAGGCACGCCATAAAGGCATTGCCTTTTCTTTTTATGATGTTTTGGAGGATTAGTCTTTGTTGCTTGATTAATTGACCGTGTGTTTCTCAGGTATACACCACTTCAGCAGTGCATACACAAAGTGGCCAAAGATTCATCTGAACGTGGGGCTCAATGGCCAGCACCTTGGCCATCACGGTTGGAGAAACCTCCTTACTGGTTGAAGGGTTCTACTGTTGGAAATTCTCCCAAGGACTTCATTGATGACCATAACCACTGGAAACATGAAATTACCAATACATATATGAATGGGATTGGAATTGACTGGTCGTTGGTTAGAAATGTCATGGACATGAATGCATCATATGGAGGGTATGATTTCAAATTATATTTTCCAATTAAATAATTTGTCAATGATATTTCAGTCCTTGTCAACACCCTTGTCTCACGGAAAAGAGGTTTTAAAAAATAAAAAGAAAGAAAATTAAAACGGAACCAGCATGGAAACATGTGGATTACTTGAATAGGTAAAGTCTAGACTAAATAAATTCAATGAATTATTACTGAATTACTGATCTTAGAAGCTGTAGTTATGCTGCTATCCTTCTCTTTGGATATTGTAATACAAACATGCACAGATTCACTATAATGGTGAGTAGGTGTAGGTCCCTTTACGGCACAAGCAACCTTCCTAGTACATGCTTTATTCCTTCTGTTTTCCTTGACTAGGTTGATTCTCAATCAGTATATAATTGATATATGTTTTTTTTCCTTGAAAATAGCCTTTTAGTAGCCATAATTAGCCCTGCCATTCAAGTATGTGTTGATGCAAATAAAAGAAACTAGCCTACTTCTTGAACTCAGCCTTAAATTGCTCTCTTAAACAGATTTGCTGCAGCTTTGAAGGATTTGAAACTGTGGGTGATGAATGTAGTTCCCGTCAATTCATCAGACACTCTTCCTATTATATACGAGCGTGGCCTATTTGGAATATACCATGACTGGTGTGAATCATTTAGCACCTACCCAAGATCTTATGATCTCCTTCATGCAGATCACCTCTTCTCTGATCTTGCAAAAAGGTTCGGAAATCAAATGCTAATGGTTCATTTGTGTATATTATTATATAGTTCTTTGATGATATTACGATAGTACTTTTGTCCCTGTAACAGGTGCAACATTGTTTCGGTGATGGCAGAAGTAGATAGAATATTGAGGCCAGGGGGTAGATTAATAGTTAGGGACAATACTGAGACCATGTCCGAGGTAAGGAGCATGGCTAAATCGCTTCACTGGAAGATCACTCATTACAATGATAACGATGAACTAGTCTGTATAATGAAGACATTGTGGCGGCCCTCGGAAGTAGAACTAATTGCTGGTGCCACAGCTTGACTAATTGAATCACCAGTCCTCAAACTAGAATGAACTTTGCATTGCTGAGATAGTGAGATAGGTCTATTCTTTTACCTATATATCTAGCTTCATCAACTTTTAATGATGCAGCTGTTTTTTTTGTAGCTCAATTTTCTTTTAGTTGTTTATTGTATGATACGTACATTTCCTTATATATTTATACGGAGTACTAAAAAAGCAAATGTAGGCTATAAAATTTATACAGTATTAATCCTCAAAAAAAAAAATAAAAATAAAATTACGGAGTACTAGAAAAGCAATTGCCCTTTAAAAAGGCATAATATTGTGCAATTTTTTTTTTTAAAATTCCAATATTACCCTTCCCATTGATTGTTAATTGCCAGACAATTTTCTCTATATTTATGCCAGATTGCCAGACATCTGTTAATTGTTGACTTTGTAATTTCCACTCGTCTTCCCAGAGCTTTGTCAGGTGTTTTATCATAGAAGTAGTATTTTCAATTAATTTAAAATTGTAATTAGATTTATACTATGTAAATTGAATAAAATCTACTGTAATATTTCTTCCTTTTCATACTGGTTTCACATTTCTTATAAATACGTTTGCTAACACATAATTTTAAATATTAATATAAGCAAGAAAAAAATAACAACAACGTATAAGATTATGATTTTTTGCACAAAGTCAAAACATATCAACTAGGAGTAAAAAAGAAACATTGGAATTAAGATATTTTCCAAGGAGGTTGTAGCTTAAAATCTCAACTTCAATTGATTTTGCTGATTTTAATAAAATGACCCTTCAAATACCGTATGTTATAAATAAAAGAGATAAAAACAAGTTAAAATAATTAATACTTGTATAAATTCAAATATGCAAAAATGAAGTGAATACAATGTCCCTAAAACATTATTCAAATAACTTTATAAAATTCAAGGATTCCCTTTTCGTGATGCTACTTAATATCCTAACTTGAATATTCTGTTCCCAATTTTTATTTGTAAACATTGCGGTGTCAAAATCAATTATGTCACACATAAGTACATAGCACACAAATTAATCCGAGTACATACTTTAAATACGTAATATCGACATACAATTTAGATAAGTACATGATAATTTATTTGTATATGCAAATAAATATAACGAACATATAGAAATTGGTATGACATTACATTGTTTCTTATCAATTAATATGGAGTAATTAATTTAGGAAAAAACAGTTAATCACAATTTTTTGCTAAACAATAATAAAATTAATTCAATCACTTTAATAAAACACAATCTAAATCAGTTCGAAATTAATCTTATTTTAATCTGGTCTATAATTAATAGCCCGATACGTTGCACATACACACACCATCAAATCATTAGAATTATAAAAAATCTCACTAGATCTCACTTCCTTAGATAGTTACATAAATTGGCTTAGGAAACAAGATACAACATGTGTATTAAATTTTTGCAAGTGTACTATACTATAAATAAATAAAACCTTGATTTAAGGTTGATTATTATAATAATATAAAATCAAAATTTGATTAATAAAGTAATTAGGAATAAATCATTCCAACACCCGCTGTAAAGGCAGTCGGTTGTAGTCGGCAGTCGACAGTGTTGAGTGAACCCCATCACTCACTCTCTCTCTCTCATCTCCACCATTAAAACCCCTTTAAATTCTTCATTGTTTTAGCTCCAAATCTTCAGATTTCTCAACTTGGTACATTTCTTCTCTCTCTTTCTTTAACCCATTTTCATTTTTTTGGATCTTGGTATTTCTTCCTGTTTTTTGAGGCTTTTGGGTTCTTTATTCTAATTGTTTGTAGTTCTAAATTTGATTGTTTGCTTTATTTTATTTAGGAATTAATCTTGTTTTATGAAGAAAGATCAATGCTAGTATTATAGTTTGTTGTTTGAATTTTGTGATTTTAATTGTGATTTAAGTGTAATTTTTTTTATGTGGATCGATGCTGGATTGTTTAATATGATTGAAAATTTTGTGGGTTGTAATTTTTGTAAGTTTTAACTAGTTATGATTGAGTTTCTGTTCATTGCTTTTATGGGTTTTTGTAATTATTTTGAATGTGAACGTAGATATTGCTTTTTCTTGGTAGGTTTCTGATTGGTTTTTCTTAAAGATATAGAATTTGATTTTGATTTGCAATTTTGATTTTCTGGGTTGTTGATTGAGTTCTTTGTGATTTCTATTGTCAGTATTACAAGATAAATTTGAGAGGGTGGTTGTGGTTTTGGTAAAGGGATGGCGTCCGGAAGGTATACTCGCATTGATGCGAGGGGGAAATCGTCGTCGAACTACTGTTCGACCATTGTTGTTGTTGTGATTGTGGCAGCATGCTTAGTCGGGGCCTGGATCACGATGTCCTCGTCGGTAGACCCTGCTGGTTATGTTGGTATGTCTGTAGGAAAGGATGCCAAGCAAAATAAAGTGAGTGAGAAAAGTTCTAGGGAGTTTGAGGATAATTCAGGTGACTTGCCTGAGGACGGTCTCAAGGGGAATATTGAACAGGCCAGTGAGAGAGATGAGAGTTACTCGAAGTTGCAAGAAAATGAAAGTGTAGGCCAAGAGTCTGAGAATTCGGGTGAATCTGGTCAGGAGGAGAAGCCAGAGAAATCGGGTTCTGATGAGGATGAGAGGGCTGATGCCAATAAGGAAAAAGAAGTTGAGTCTGTGAAGGATGAAGATGTCAAAAGCGCGGAAGAAGATTTAAATAACGGAGGAGATGAGACAACTGAAAAAATTCAACAAGAATCTGAGGAAAATAATGATGACAGTAAAATCAAAACTGACGAAGCTGAAGAGAAATCTGGATCAGAGGAGAGTTCTGAAGGTGTAAAGGAAAAGATAGATGACAGTAAACTCAAAACTGACGACTCTGAAGAGAAATCTGGATCTGAGGAGAGTTCTGAAGGTGCTAAGGAAAAGATAGATGAAGTGAAGGATGAAACTGATAGTCAAAGCCAGGAGAAAGTTAGTACAGAAAGTGAGTCCAAGGACAAAGCAGAGTTACTTGATGAAACTTCCACTCAGACCGGGGCTTGGTCAACTCAAAAAGCTGAGTCAGAAAAACAGAAAGTTTCTGAGAAATCCTCAGACTCATCTTCTGAGGACCAAAAGACCTACAAATGGAAACTCTGTAATGTCACTGCTGGGCCAGATTATATTCCTTGCCTTGACAACATTCAGGCTATCAAAAGGCTTCCCAGTACAGGTCATTATGAACACCGAGAGAGGCACTGCCCTGAGGAAGCTCCCACATGCCTCGTTCCTCTGCCTGAGGGGTATAAAACTTCCGTGAGGTGGCCTAAAAGCAGGGAGAAGGTACACAAAGTGCTTTGAAGTAAAGAAGTAAAGAAATGACTGCATTGGATCATTCTTATTTTTGTGCTTATTATAATACGTTGTTGTGTTTGTTTATGCAGATATGGTTTGCCAATGTTCCCCATCTCAAGCTTGCAGAAGTGAAGGGACATCAGAATTGGGTACAGGCTTCTGGGGAGTATATCACATTTCCTGGTGGTGGGACACAATTCGTGCATGGTGCTACACGTTACATTGATTTCATTGAAAAGGTTATCCTTTACTGCATTTTTTCCCCCGCTGATTATCCTTCATCTTTATTGATGAAGTAGCATCATTGCTGATGCATTTTCCTCATTTTTTATGGCTGTAATGTTCAAAAAGGTGAACAGCTATTTTGCTGATGCATGCATTCACAAGTATATAAAACCAACTGATAATTTTTTATCAAAAAAAAAAAAAAAAAGGGAATAAATAGAAGAATTAATTATTTATATAGCTGGAGTCTAGTCCCTCACTCAGAGGTCATGAGTGGTTCTTTAACCTTTATGTCTGGTTGTGCTGCATTGCCTGCATGCTTGGCAGTTGGCACCTCATTGAGGTTGAAGTATGTTTCTTATGTCTCTAGCCCTTCTTTTGTTACTAGGTAATTTCCTTCCGGTATCAAGTTGAGCTTTGAGATGGTGTAATAGTGGTATCCCTCTCCATCTTAGATTCCTGTGGTCTAGGGATCAAATCTCGTTGGTTTAGGGATCAAATCTCGTTGGTTTATCTCTCCCCGACCCCCCCCCCCCCCCCCAATCTGTTATTATATTTCTGTCCTGCTTGTCTCAATCAAGAAATTTTTTTTTTGACTATGCTGTTGCTTCATTACCAGTTTATACGTGAGTTTATTACTATTGTTGCGCATTCTCCAGTGGTAGAACATTTGAGAGTGACTTTGTTCCTTGCTTATGCTTTGTGCTGGAAACACTTGAATTGTTTCTCTCTGTCACATCTGATCAAGTCTTCATCTGTTCTCCTATATCTTATTCTCGGTCTGCTTAATTTTGGCAATGTAGGTTTCTCATGCTTCTGTGATACTGTGTGTCACTGACTTACTATATAATCATTGATGGCAATATGTGTTCTAAACTTTACAATTATATTACTTTTTAGTGGGATGTATTTGGTTGTTGTTTCTCGATGTTGAAAAATAATCAACCCCATTTCTTAAAAACCCATACTTGATGTTGCTAGCACTTTGAATTTCATTGTAACTCAGTGAACCTTTCTTTTTTCTTTTATTTTCAGACTCTTCCTGATATTGCGTGGGGGAAGCGAAGTCGTGTTGTTTTGGATGTAGGATGTGGTGTAGCTAGTTTCGGAGGATTTCTTTTTGACAAAGATGTACTCACTTTGTCACTGGCTCCCAAAGACGAACATGAAGCTCAAGTGCAATTTGCACTTGAAAGAGGAATACCAGCTATATCTGCTGTCATGGGTACAAAGAGATTACCCTTCCCCAGCAACGCCTTTGATATCGTCCATTGTGCACGTTGCAGGGTCCCTTGGCATGCAGAAGGTGTTTTACACGTCATCCTGAACTACAACTTTTAAAAGTTTAATTTAAATTTGTATCTAACGTTAATATATTTGATAGGTGGTAAACTGCTTTTGGAACTTAATCGTGTCTTGCGCCCGGGAAGCTACTTTGTATGGTCTGCCACTCCAGTTTACCGTAAAGATGAGGAGAACGTGGCCATTTGGAAAGGTGCATTATATAACAGTTTTTTACTTCATCATTCTATTAGTCTTGCAATTACTGGCATGGAACTGATCTGAACTCTGTGTACTGTATTCTCAGCTATGTCCAAGCTAACTAAGTCAATGTGCTGGGAGCTTCTGAAAATCGGGAAAGATACTGTAAATGGAGTATCTGCAGCAATATATCGCAAACCTATGTCCAATGATTGCTATGAGAGTAGAATGAGGAGTGAGCCTCCACTTTGTCAAGAATCTGATAACCCAAATGCGGCCTGGTAATCTTTGCTTTGTCTTTATTTATGTGAAATAGATGTTAGAGCACATGATAAATATGCTACTTATGTCAAAGCAACTTGTGTAAAATAAACCTGAACGACTCCAGTCATTGGCTTCCTGTACCCCATTTGAGAGTTGTGACTGGTAGAGGAACCCACAGACAACATTTTATGGTAAGCCCTTCCACCCATGGAGAGCATTGTTTTGACCGAGCAGGGAAAGGTGTGAGAGATAAATATAAGTATTTTTTACTTCTATTTTTATTAGTCACAGTGAAGTAATCACATTAATACATAAAATTTGTCTCAAAATAACATTCAAACCATAAACCTAGGGCTTAAAATATCAAACAGTTTTCAGCTTGTGAGTGCTCAAAAACAGGAGTAAACTATCTCCAAATCACAGATGGGTGTCGTTCTTGATTTACTATGACCACCAGATATTGCATTATTTTCACTGCAAAGACTGTGATGGTTTAATTGTGATTAGTAGTTGTTGTGTCTCTTATTACTGAGAGCACTTTTTGCTGAGCTATGAATAAAGACTTGGTACAAATTCTCTATGATCACTCACCTCCAGTTAGGGCATGTTAGTGCTACATCCCTGCTGCAGGAGGGTGGTGGACCTGGCGGTGGGAAGTGGGGAGGATATGGTGGTAAATGAATTGGTATTTTACATCTGTGCGTGATTGTGTGTGTATTTTTTTTTCATCCTTTTTGTCTGTGGCCCTTTGTAGTTGATGTATTTGATATTGATTGTCGAAAATTTCTTTTGTCAGGGATATACCAATGGAGGCATGCTTACACAAAGTACCAACAGATCCATCGGAACGTGGATCTCAGTTGCCTGCTAAGTGGCCATCAAGGCTGGATAAAACTCCTTACTGGTTAAAAGACTCTGAGACTGGGGTTTATGGCAAAGCAGCTCCAAAGGATTTCACTGCTGACAGTAAGCACTGGAAACGTGTTGTTGCTGATTCTTACATGGATGGTATTGGCATTGATTGGTCTTCGGTGAGAAATGTGATGGATATGAGAGCTATATATGGAGGGTAAGCTCTTGTTACTTTACTTACTTTAAACTCCATATGTTCTCTGTATCTGATAATTTACCTGAAGCATGCAATATGGAGTAAGAATTATTAGTTGATAATCAGGAGATCAGAAAATAGTTGAAGTTTGAAAAACGTTAATTTGACTACAAAACCATGCATTGAAAGTTTAAAATGTTTAGATCAAATAGTATAACAAATCTTATTGTTTGATTGTAATTTGTTATTCTCATGAGAGTGTTGCTCTCTCTCAGCATTTTGTTTTCTCCTTAAGTTCATATACATCTGGGTTTTATGACTTAAGAATGTTAGCATTATTCTGCTATATGAGGATGCAGTTAGCAAGTTACTCTGTTTTTTTTTTCCTCTGATTTGCAATTTTCTTCCAGATTTGCTGCAGCTTTGAAGGACCTGAAACTTTGGGTTATGAATGTAGTTCCTGTCACCTCACCAGACACCCTGCCGGTTATCTATGAACGAGGTTTATTTGGTATATATCATAATTGGTGTGAGTCATTCAATACCTACCCAAGAACATATGATCTACTTCATGCTGATCATCTCTTCTCAGATCTCAAGAAAAGGTTTGGCAATCTTCTAATATTGCTTAAGATCCATTAATATTATACGGAGTAAGTGAGTTTCATCTGCTTTAATTTGTAATGATCAACTTTTTTGCTCAGGTGTAACCTCAAGGGAGTTATGGCAGAAGTAGACAGAATTCTAAGGCCAGAAGGAAGTTTAATAGTAAGAGACAATGCCGAAACCATAGCTGAGGTGGAGAGCATGGCGAAATCCCTACAGTGGAAGATCAAATTCACGTTCTCAAAGGACAATGAAGGATTACTTAGTGTTCGGAAGACAAGATGGCGTCCCTCTGAAGTAGAAACTATTAGGTCAGCCATAGCTTAGCTTCCAATGGACGGGTTATCATAGCTTGGGAAAATACGCTGTTTCGGAATAGGTATCTATATTCTTTTATTGATTTAGCAGCACTGGTTCTCAAGAATGCAGAGGTTATATATGTGTAGCAATCTTATACAGTAGTTGGCTAAAAAGATAGCACAATTATCCTAGTAAGTATTTTCATGTTTGATTTACTTGATAGTTTTGTATTCCACTAATCCACTTAACCCTATAAAATTGAGGGAAGTGGACTTAGTAATTTTTATGTTTTTGACCCTAAGACAAATAATGCTTAAAATAGTAAAAGTTCATTCTCTTTCTGTTCCTTATTTTGGTATGCTTGAGTTTTGTTACTGTTTGGCAACAACTATTAAGTTTAAAAGTTGACTTGTAGAGTTGAAAAATAATGTTTGATTAAATAGCTGTTAACTTAGACCACCAATTTATGAAAAATTCTCATAACTTAAAAAGGCAAAAGCTAACAACGTCTTAGAAGCGTTGGATAAAATGACTATAATTAGAAAAATACATTAAAAAACATATGTGATTTTGATATGCATTTTCAAATTAACATTATTGTTAGCAAGATCCAACTCCAAGTGCTTTCAAATTTAGTGCTTTAGTTACTTTCAAACTAACATTATTGTATTTTCAAATTGAGTAGTTCATATTCAAGCTACATGGAAGATTAATCCAAAACCAAAAAAACATACACAAAACTCGTGTCATCGCGTGGATACGAATTGCTTTAGCTTATTAAAGTATTAGCTGTATTTGTATTGTTTAAGGCTCTCTAAACAATTATGATTTTATGCTAAACCTCTCAAATAGAGGTGTCAAAATCACAACTGACCAATTCGATCTGAAATCGACCCACAAAATATCGATTTAGATTTCAAATCGCATGGACACAATGATTTAGCATGACTCAAGTTTTAAACTACTCAACCCGATCGAATCTGATTTGAACATCCGAATTGACATTTCGACTCAACCAACATCTTCTTCTATATCATTTTTTCCCCTTTTTTCTCTTTTCATTACAAATAAGTCAATAATTATTATGGAGTTTTAATTATTTTTTATTTTATTATTATTTTTTTATTATTATCTAGACTTAATTAAAAAATACTTGTAGTATCTATTAACTAATACGAAGTACTAAACAGAACATGCTTACATCATTTTTGACACATATCAAATCTATAATCTATTAACTATCACTAAAACAAAACATTACTGACATCATTAAGAGACATATGTCAACTTTTTATGAAAAATTTTCCCATCAAAACTATTTTTGACATCAACATTTTTTTTTAAAGACTATAGAAATACAATATTTCTTTCAAAATTATTTAATGAGATTATTATAACACTTTTTGAATTAAAAATATTGACAATTATTTTAAACAAATAATATATTTTTAATCCGTGCAACGCCCTGGAATAAACTAGTACTAAGCTACTTTTTTTTTTATAGGAAAATTAGTACTAAGCTACTAAAAGTAATTGTGATTTGGGGAGATTTATCCCAAGATTCCCAACACAACCGGCTAAGTTGCCAAAGTACCTTTTTTTTAAGGTTAATACCCACATCATTATAATGCATCAAATGTTAACATAATTCTGTTACTTAACTACTCCCTTTATTAATACTTGCTCCAAATCTTAATACTACTTCCTTTATTAATATTTGCTCCATTTCACTCGGACACGTATGCGTATTTGATCAATAATGATCAATAATAATATCTTTAATTATAAATAACTATAAATTCATGTTGAAAATTAAAAATCTATTCATTAACACGATTTCAAGAAGTATCGCAGGACTATTATTTTTTTAATATATAAATCACAAACATTAGTTAAAGTAGGATAAATAAATAGTGTAAAAAATAGAATTAGAACAAAGTATTTAAAAAGGGAGGTAATATATTTTGTAAAAAAGAGTGGGAAACCAGTTATTGCAGAATTTCAAATTTCTGATTAGAGTTTTGCCCAGAAATTGAATAGAACAGGTAGAAATTTGGCAAGAAGGAGAAAAGAACGAAAAAAAATGGAGTATTTTTAGAATTTTAGGGTTCTACCATATAAGGGCTGAAACAATGTGGAGGCAAAGAAGGGAGTTCATAGCAAATTTATTAGAATCTTTCATAAAAAATAAATCCCACAAATCTGGGAAGCTTTTACATGCTCATATCATTCGTACTGGATTCATTTCTCAGAACTTCTTCTCGAATCGTTTGATCGATTTTTACTGAAAATGTGATAATCCCAGATATGGCCTCAATGTGTTCGACGTAATGCCTGAAAGAGATATTTTTTCTTGGAATTCTGTGTTGAGTACATTGTGTGCAGTTAATAGAATGCAGGATGCATGCCAGGTGTTTGATGAAATGCCTGAGAGAAATGTTGTTTCTTGGAATAATATGATTAGCGCATTTGTAAGAAATGGGGATCATGGTAAAGCATTGGAAATGTATAAGTTGATGGTTTTGGAAGGTTTAGTGCCTACCCATTTTACGTTGGCAAGTGTTTTTAGTGCTTGTGGTGTTTTGGTGGAGCTGAATTTCGGCAGGTTGTGTCATAGTCTTGCAATTAAAGTTGGTGCTGACCAAAACTTGTATGTGGGTAATGCTTTGCTGTCGATGTATGCTAAGTGTAGATGTATTGGTGATGCAATTCGCGCTTTTGAAGAGTTGCCTGCACCTAATGAAGTGTCTTTCACGGCGTTAATGGGTGGCTTGAAAGAGACTAGGAGAGTTGAAGAGGCATTAGGAGTGTTTAAGTTGATGCACAAGACCAAAGCTTGCATAGATGCTGTGTCATTGTCTAGCATTCTTGGTGTTTGTACTAGACGAGAAGGTGATGGTCAACAGCGTAAGATGCATGGGAAACTAGTACATAGTCTTTCTATCAAGCTTGGATTACAAGATGATTTTCATTTGGTTAATTCACTGCTTGACATGTATGCCAAAAATGGAGACATGGATAATGCTGAAATCATTTTTCAAAATATGTCCAACCCGAATGTTGTTTCTTGGAATATCATGATTGCTGGATATGGTGAAATTTACAAGTGTGAAAAAGCTGTGGAGCTAATGGAGAGAATGGTGTTTTCTGGTTGCCAACCAGACGAGGTTACTTGTATCAATATGATAGCAGCAAGCGTAAAATCAGGAAATGTCGAAGTTGGGCGTCAAGTATTTGACAAACTGGTTCGCCCAAGCTTGAGCTCATGGAATGCTATGCTTTCTGGGTATTCGCAGGTTGAGAAGCATGATGAGGCAATAATGCTTTTTAGGGAGATGCAGTTTAGGAATGTGAAGCCTGATTGCACTACTCTAGCTACTGTTCTTGCCTCTTGTGCAGAGATGGCATTTCTGGAATGTGGAAAACAAGTCCATGCTGTCACACTAAAGGCAACTTTAAACGATGATGTTTATGTTGGCAGTGGGCTTATTACCTTGTATTCTAGAAGTGGTAAAGTGGACATTGCCAAGTCTATTTTTCATGGACTGCCTGCTGTGGATATTGTTTGCTGGAATTCTATTATAGCTGGATTTTCGCTTAATTCTCTAGAAAAGGAGGCTTTTAGTTTCTTTAATATCATGAGAAGGAATATGTCCCCTACCCAGTTCACCTATGCTACAATTTTGAGTTGCTGTGCCAAACAATCCTTTTCATCTCAAGGTAGACAAGTTCATGCTCTGATACTGAAGTATGGATGCATAAATGATATAATTGTTGGAAGTGCTCTTATAGATATGTATTGTAAATGTGGTAGCGTAGAGAGGGGCCGGGAAATTTTTGATGCAATGCCTATGAAAAATGCTGTTATTTGGAATGAAATGATACATGGGTATGCACAAAGTGGTTTTGGAGATGAAGCTGTGCGTCTGTATGATTGCATGATAAGAGAAGGGAGAAAACCTGATGATATAACCTTTGTGGCCGTTCTAACAGCTTGCAGCCATTCTGGATTGGTTAACGAATGTATCAGAATATTTGAATCAATGCAAATAGAGCATAAAGTGGAACCACTTGTAAGTCATTACACCTGCATTATTGATACTTTAGGTAGAGCTGGGAGGTTGCATGAAGCAGAAAAGCTGATCAGAAGGATGCCATGTAAAGATGATCCTGTTATATGGGAGGTTCTGCTCAGCTCGTGTAGATTTTATTCTGACATTCTTGTAGCAAAAAGAGCTGCTGATGAACTCTTGTCCCTGAATCCTAGAAGTTCTACTCCTTATGTACTTCTAGCAAATGTCTATTCTTCAATGGGAAGATGGGAAGAAGTAAGGGCAGTCAGAGAGCTCATGAGTGATAATAATGTGGGTAAGGATGCAGGCTATAGCTGGACAGAAAATAAGAATATGAAAGGAACTTTGGAAGCTGATGACTCTTATATTATTCCCCCTCAATCACAATGGGGTTGAAGGCAGTCACGCTGCCATGATTGAGAGGTCTCAAATTGTTTAGGTGCTGCTCCGGAGTCTTTTTGTTGGAACTTGTGTAGTTGTAGGCTGAATGTATATATTATTGAATGCACTTTTATTTTCTGGCATCTTCATTTTCAAGTGCAGAAGAGCTCTTCCAACACTCTTCTATAAACACATCTAGATCATCGTCTCACAGAGTCGCAACAGTTCACTGGAGACATGAAAGAGACAGGGAGTTGATAACACAGACACAAAACAAACAAACAATAGTAAGTTATTGATTTAATATGACTTATTGAAAGTATATTTTTCTCCACTGGGAATGTAGCATTTGTTTAATTGTGGATATTATGCTGTCCCACTTTTTTAATTGGAGTAATATTGTAGAATGATGAACCAAAGACTTGACAATTCTTCCATTTTCTCTGCCCTTTAGGTAGGGCATGTTATCTTTGTTATTTACTCAGGCTGCAGCCTGCAGGGGAGGGCCCGGGGGGAGGGGGTGGATTAAGGGTACATTCTTGATCTTAAATTTATTTGTTTGTTTGTTTTACCAACTCCCTTTTTTCATTGCCCTTAAAAAGTTGATATTATTGAATACATTTACTAAACATCTCCTTTTCAGAAAATACAAGTGCAATCATGCATAGCTGCATACACAGCAGATCCTTTTACAACGCCGATATCAAATCATATATGGATGGTATCGACATTGACTGGTCTCCTGTGATATATGTGACAGCCATACCAGATGAGACGACGGAGGGTAAGCTTTTTGGTCAATGAAATGTCTCTTAAGGCAGAAACTCTTAATGATAATTTGAGTGAAGAGTGAAACATGGACTAGTGAGTGTACATTGGAGCTGTAATATGGATAAAATAAATTTACGGTGGAAATTCGCAGATTTACTGCCTTACTGGTATCAAATAAAGCATAGACATATAATAACGTTTTTTTAGTAACGTATAAAATATAAATTGTCATGACTCATGAAATATATTGTTAAATAGTTATTAATATAAAGTTTCATAACATCAAATTTTTTTAATATTTTTTTATATTTTTCATTGATATTTAATCATCTATATCTAAATTCAAAGTAGTATGTTGGCATGTGTGCCAAGTTTGATCGTGTCAATTATTCAGGATTGGAGGGAGTATATATATGGAACCCTTTGTGACATATACTTCAGATTGCTTAAAATTTATAGTAGTAATTAGTAGTTTAATTATATACTGATATTAAAATATAGGCTTTCTGAACTGAATTGAACTTATTGCTTTTAATTTTGCAATAATTGTGCTGATTTGAAGTGTACCGAAACTTAGTCTTTCAAGGTCAAAGAACACTCCATAACAAGCTTTGCACTCTGAAGAAAGATCATTTCTAAATGCTACTAGTGATTTGGTTTTTGAGTTTCATGCCTGTCTTGTAATATTTTACTGTTGGTAAGCAGAAAATGAAGTTTTTTTGTAAGGATGTCATCAGCATTGCACTTTTCATTACAGATTTGCTGCAGCCTTTAAGGACATGAAATTGTGGGTGATGAATGTAAGTTCCTGCTATGTCATGCTGATTATATGTCAATGAGGTTTATTTGGAATATATCATGATTGGTACAAAGTGATTCAGTACTTGTCCAAGAACTTATGACTTCATACTGACCATCTTTTCTCTGCTCTCAAGAAAAGGTTTGTAAAGTTATCCTATATTCATCACAGCTCTTAAAAAAAAATAAAAAAAGATACCTTCATCTGGTAAGATTTGTAAGTGAACTATTCTGTTCAGGTGTAAGTTTGTGGCAGTAATGGCAGAAGTTGACAAAATCCTAAAGGCCAGAAGGAAGTCCAGTAGTGAGAGACATTGCTGAAACCATAGCTGAGGTGGACATCAGGACCAAATCCTTACAGTGGAAGATCAGGTTCACCTTTTCAAAATATCTTGAAGTATTGCTCTGTGTTCAGAAGACAACATGGCATCCCTCGATGTAGAAACTATTACACCAGCCATAGCTTAGCTTTGATGCACTGGTTCTCATAGTTCGAGACTATATGTTGTTCTGAATAGGTATTCCTTATCCTTATATTAGTTTAGAAGCATTGTTTTGTTGATACTACATCAACATCAGCGTTTAATGTTTTCTTTTTCTTTTTTTTTTGGGGGGGGGGGGGGGATTGAGTTGCAAGCTATTTCAAAGAGTCCAATTATTGTTTATAAAGTTTCATTATTTATTTATTTTTGGTGTTAGGAGAACCACTTTGGGCAAGTGATGTAAACATAATTTGATCTCTTAAAATATTTAACTAATTAAGCTAATTGGCATCCACTTTGAGGGACTTTCTCTCACTACTTGTTTAGTTATTTAGGGATTCCATCTATGTTATTTAGGGCATTTAAGATTTGAGTTGAGAATGTTTAACTAAAAGGTTTTCCTTGGAAAAAAAAGGTCATGGCAAGTAGCTAGGTGACAGAATACCTGTGGTTTTCTTGTAAATTTGACAGTAAAATTCACGAATTGCTTTAGAGAAACCAAGATTATGGTATTTAGAAGGAAATGTAATAAGAACAATAGAACAGTCTTGTGAATTTCCTTCAAGATGAGTTGCTCTGTCTTGCTTGAACTGCAATACTGATAACTGATTAGATTACTAGAGCAACTGAATCTTTCATACTGATTTAGTCTGTTCTCAATCTCTGCTACACTTCAACTTTTTTTTATTAGCTCTTTGAATCAGAAACTGTGATTGCAAGTGATCGTTGATGGTAGGCGTATCAGAAACTGCAGGAACAGCTAAGCTGCATCTGGAAATCACAAAACAAAAGAACCACTAGAGTGTATCCAACACTTGTATACTTTTTTTTAGTTTTAGCAGATATATCTAAATACAAAATCAGAAGTTAAAACCATACTGTGTTATTCATACCCTTACCTTAAATAGCACATCAGATTATTCAGATACTTGATACTCTGACCAAAAAACATCCATAGAATTCATAAGGATGGCCGAGTGCAACACCTTGGAACATTTTGTATGACTATTGTCGCTGAGTTTGACTTTGGTTACCTGAATCAGTGGTTGTGTTTCCTGGAAACTCTCAAAGTAAAGTTGTTTTGGCTACCATAAGATAAAATAAACTTTGAGTCTTGAATGCAGGGAAGATGACTTTAAAAGGGTTTGAAAGAGCATTTTGGGACTCATTTAGGCATCATGAACCTTTGATAATGTATGATTAATAAAGTAACATATAATTGCGCTGCTCTCTATTTCTAGAACATATAGATACATGGATAGATGGCAGTGTCAGGATTTTCACAGGAATGTCTCAAAAGATGAACCTAAGTAATGCTGTTCCTGTTTTTCTTTGGACCCTCTCAAGTTTAATTTAACAATGCATTGGCCATTTTTTTCTCCCCTTTTCCTTTCTTAATAATATGGATTATATTGATAAGATTCTATTCTTGTTTCTGAGATAGTGAGATAATCATGATTTAAGTGATCTGATAACTTATTTATGCTAAATGATTACAGTATACATGAATAGGTAATGATGGGATGCCTTGAATTTGGAACTATGAACAAGTGAACAACCTTACGGCGCAGCACAGGGTCTTGCTGGTCTATATTCTGTGAGTGGTGTAACTAGTTGTTATATATTTTGTGCATAGAACTCCTTAAAACCTGATTAAATCATTCTCCCCTGATATATGCAAATGTAGCTAACACGTTGTTAGTGAACCATGTAAGTCCACGTGTCATTCTTTAACTGTTATAGTTCCTTATTTTTCCTGCATCCAAAATAAGGTGACACTCTATGAGCCATAAGGTTCGTGCTGGATTATTCTGTTTGTGCAAAATATGTTAGCTTTAGAATTTAGATAATAGTCAAAATTGAATATAATGGGACATCAAAAACCCCACCCAAAAAACATATACATATTACTTATTTATGCCGGTTTTTTGGGAGCTTCTGTTGGCCTCTTCACAAAACATCTTATGTTTATGCAAACTGAAAAGTTGCCTTACAGTACTTCATTTAGGATCTGAAATAGGTAAATAGTACCTCATTATACGAATAAAAGGTCACATAGTTTGATAAATTAAACCTTTTTTCGCATCAATAAGGTTTGTTCAGGTTGCTGAGAGCGTTCCTCTTGGCCTTATTTGTTCACTTTCTGCTGGTGTGACCACTTTTGGAGAGAAAAAAACTCCCACCAAGTTAAGGGTTGTAATGTGTATCTTTCCAATACGTCGAATGGCTTTTGCCCGACATTCTTTAAGCTTAGCCAATAGTTTTAACTTTTAATTTCCAGTTATATATTTAGAGGGGGGGGGGGGGGACCAATGTTAATAGCACAATAGTATAGAACTTGTGCTTAGATTAATCACCTAACTCTGGTGGTCTTTGATATATCGGCTAGATTTCAGATCGGCTGATCTCACCTAATTCTTGTAACGCTGGTTATTCGTCACCAATATAACAAGTCACCCCAAAACAAGTTGGTCGCACAAAATAATATAGGTGTTCCCAGTCGCACAAAAGCTATTACGTTTACTATGATTTGATCTTCGGTGTGAATCAACGTTTGCGCAACTGCCAAATGGAAAGTGGGAGTGCATGTTTTACTACTAATTTTTAGGCTTCCTAGCTATTTCTACCAAATATGGACTAGGGGTTTCTTGTAACAAAACCTTTCAAGTATAATAATACTCATGTTACACTGTCTCTATAAGTCTACTAATAGTCAAATTCATTATCTTTAGTTGTACGTTTAAATAAACATAGTTATGATGCTGGAGAAACGGAAAACAAAAGAGAAGCTTAAAGTGAAGTTTGTCTGTCCTTTTTCAATCCATGAATTTGTAAATAATGAAACAATAACAACACTTCTCGTGTAATCATGATTAATTGTTGATTATAATATTAATGACGCACGAGTGTAGGTAGGGCTCTTCTAACCGCGACGCTAATTAGGATTATATCAATAGCCTTTGCTTTAAACAAGATTCCCTAATTTCTGCCATTGATATTGCTTCATGTTATCATTCTCATTGTCATACTTGAATTTGAAAAGCAAAAATTAATATTGATGGTATGACATTAATCATTATAAGCAGCCTGCAGGTCTTGTGTAAGACTGGTGACTGCGAGTTTTTTTAGTAACCTTTAAGGTAAAGGGGTGACTTTTATGTGATTTAAGATGATATTTGTGAAATTTGGATGACGTTTACAAATATACTCGTTGTATACTTGTATGTAAACCTGACCCGACAAAATTGTAAAATGTTTTTTTTTACTGGCCTAGGGTAAATGACAAATGACCCATTTGAAACTGTACTAATTAACTCATAACCCGAATATGACTGTAAACCATAAAATTTCAAACCTGTAATATATAAATAAAGAGGTAGAAAATATACGGGAACAATTATTTCATTGATAATTTGTGGGGTCACAACTCTCGTACATCTCTTGATTCCTCTCTCCAAAGGGCTAGGGTTTGATATTTGTTTATAGTACGGGGCCTTGTCGGCTTAAATCCATACTACGTACCTACAATGTTTGGTAGTAGGGAGGAGATGGGTCTTTGTGACTTATTCCATCTGAGCCTAATTAAACCCTAGATTCGACCTTCTTTATATAGAGAGTCGTAGAGTAAAAGATAATAATCTATGAGATTCAGAAGATAAATATCTTATAATTTTTGATATTATCTCCTTATTTACATATATCTGACACCTTATAATTAACAAAATTTCGGTGTCAACAATGACCTTAACCAAAACCGATTCCAATTATCCATTTGCTGATTCTAGTTGTATGCAAGTTTTCCAAATCATTATATTCTTTTCTAAATTATTTTTTTCCCTGTATTATTAGGAACATCATAACTAGAGCTTAGAGAAAAATGCATATGCACCAATTATTTTTATTAAATAACATTTTCAGCTACTGATATTACTAATTAAGTTCTGATGACAGTTATAAGTAATGAACTTTTTAATGTTGTGGCTATAAGTATCCTCATTTGTAGTAAGTGGTGACTAAATTGCTTTTAATAATCTGACAGCAAAGATTTTCTTAGATTAACTGTGAAAAATTCTTTCAAGGGTCCAGTTTGATTATTAAATTCGCGCTATATCCTTCAGGGGACCTTAACTTTTTCATGCACAAACCATTAATCTAATGGTGCATTGTCTGCCACTGTCATATCTTTCCTTGAACAAACTAGTTGGCAACTTCCATACAATGCTCACCTCTGTCTGCTATCACAAACTTTCTGAAGCCACAATAAAACTGCAGTCCACTCGAAGCTTTTGAAAGTAACTGAGAATTTTCAAGGAATTTCAACAAATATGTCAGGCTCTTTGTTGCAGAGTTGCTTCATCATCAGCTTACTTCTTTCTTTCTCTGTCATCTCTGAGTCATCAAGATTGCCAAAGGCAATCTTTGATCAGATGCTTCCTAAAAGATTTCCTTTCCATTCTTCGGCTCCTTCAAAAGGGAAAAATTCTGTAAATACTTTGTCATCCTCAATGGCACAAACTCGGAAAATTATGCCTTCTTCTGATGGAAAGGTTTAGTCAAGGGGAAAAGAGAAGATGTTTTCGCCTTCTATACACCCCAGCAAGAAAGTAACGCGTTTCTAAGCTGGGTTTAACACAGGAATGTAGGTTCTTGTAGATTTTTTATCAACTTGATAACAGAAAGTCTCTCAATTGTAAAGATTTTATTTACTGGATAGAGTAGTTGTTAGTCATTGATTACATTATAGGCTCTTTGCTTTTCTGGATAAATGATCTAATTTAGCAGAAGTCATATACAAGGTTAGATTTTTTTGCCAGGAGGGTCATTAACATCTTCCATTTAATCCCATAAATGTGTATATTGTTGTAATTTTTCATATACATGGCAAATTTAATAAAAAGTTTGCTCATTCTATTCTGAGTTTTACAATGCTTGAGATTTCATTAATCTTTTTAATCTTTCTTTTGAAATTCCTTTTCCCTTAGAATATTTGTTTTAAAATGATCAATCCCTCATCTTTTCACTTCTTTTCAGTTTTCTGAGGCGTAAATCATCATTGCTCCTGTTTGTAATATTCTTTTGCAGACTAGAGGCAATTTCCTAAAAGTTGAAAGGCAATTTTATAATCAAACCACTCTTAACCATTAATACAATATCATCTGATGGGTGTGGGATGTCAGAACTCAGAAGTACGTGATCTTACCTTATGAGTTATGAGAAAAACAGGCTTTCTGTTATCTGTTTATACTTCATATATATACTTTGCAGGTAAAATAATTTACTACTAAGATGGTATTTTCTCCAAAGGTTCTACTTCTACAGAGGCTCGCACCATGGTACATAACTTGTTTTTGATTTCAGGAATCAGCTCTGAAAAACTAAAATCCAAGGCCATTCAAGTCTTTTTTTACCACACAGAAGAACATGTTATGGTTTAGAAGTTGCTGTGGATATTGGTCAGACTGAAATGCGCCTCTGATGCACGTATATCAGAAAACTGGTAGTTTCAGCCGCGCTTTGTCCTGCATTCAGAGTAGTCAAACATGGATAGTATGTTAGTAATTGAAGCTTATAAATACTCTTTTCTTGGTGTAGGACTTTCCTGTAATCTGACAGTCTGCTGCTGGCTTGTTGAATATCCCAGCACTATACTTGGAAGCTAAATTCAACTGATATGATGCTTGAATTTTCACTCACATATTATAACGATTCCAGATTATAGAATGTCCCTGAACAAGTTTGAATTCAAGATTCAGAAAACTGTTCTTGCATAATATATTAATATCCTTATAACTTTTCACGAAAACTATGAAAGGTTACATGCTGAATCATGCATATTTGACAGTTTATTTGAATCATTATCATCTGAACTATAGGTAAGTTCAAGCATCTTTTTAGTCAATTAGGCTCGTCGCTTTTCTTAAGCTTCTGACAACTTTATTATGAAGATAGACTAAACTAGGATCAGCCACTTGTTAGTATATATGATCAATTTTTTACTCTGAAAGTTTTAACACAGAGTTCCCCAGGACTGAAGTCACCCCATCCACTCATCCAGCATACAATTATGCTGCGCGCTGAGGGAAGTTGCTCTCTTATGACCTGATGATCTTGGCAAAACTGTAAAAAATGTTCCATTGTCTTTGTATGTTCTCCCAGAGCTCCTCTGAGGTGTTCCAAACGGAGGGTTGTGAGACAAATAAATTATGTCTCACAAGGGCAATATAGGCATTTCAGACGTCATTTTAGAGATGTCTCATTGAGCTGTTAAATCATACCACTGAAACTTCAGTGGTACAAAATACAATCCTAGTGG
Organism: Chenopodium album; assembly: GCF_948465745.1. Taxonomy (NCBI): domain Eukaryota; kingdom Viridiplantae; phylum Streptophyta; class Magnoliopsida; order Caryophyllales; family Amaranthaceae; genus Chenopodium; species Chenopodium album. The sequence continues at coordinate 65,310,246 of NC_137840.1, forward strand.
TATAAAATATATTCTCAGTGGTATTAAAAAAGATTCAACTAGAGTTTCAGTTGAACAAAATATAGACTCAGTTCTGTCAAATTTTTGTCCGTTTTGCACGTAAAGTGGAGCCCACACTACCTTTTTCACTCTTCCTATCTCTCTCCACATTTCTCTCTCTTCATTGTACCTTTTTAATTTTTTAATAGTTGTGAGACATTTTGTTTTGTCTCACAACACTCCCTTTTTACTTCCTCCTCTTCTAGCTCCAATCACCCACACATACCCTTACAAACACATACACGTATGTGCACGCACACAGTGGACTGCATTTGGTCATGAAAGATATATTATGCAAATTCACTAAATTACCTTTCATTTTTCTACTGTATATTTTATTGCATAACCTAGGAAAAATTGCAGAAGAATATTGCAACCTTATAAAGTCAGTTTGCTTCATTAGGATTTAGGATAACCTAGGCAAATTTCACCTAATTTTGACAAGGAGGGAGTTAGAGTTACAAGTTCCATGATCAAAGTTTACTCATTTATATTTCTTGAACTTGTTCATTTTTCACTTTTTTTATTGTAAGTTTTCAAAATGAACCTGATTTGTATCAATATGGTTATTTTTAAGGTCATCATACAACCTACATCATACAATAAATTTCTAAAAACTTAATACTTACCTCCGTATTTATTTTTTAGTTGACAAGTATTTGTTTTTAGGAAGTTTATTTTTAGTTGACACGTTTCTTTTTTGGGTAAGTTTTATACCTTGCATTTACTGGTGTACCCCACTTGCTTTATCATTTTCTTTCCTCTCCTTAATATGTGTGCCTAAATTAATCGCGTCAACTAAATAGAAACGAAGGAAGTAATTGGAAATTTGGTAATGATGTTGAATAGACCTGACAAATGGGTCGTTCGGGTCAACAAATATTAAGGTCGGGTTCAGGACAGATTTTGGGTCAATATTTCGAGTTGAGTTTGGGTCAGGTCAACTCCAGGTCGAGTCAGTTCAGGTCAAATTTGGGTCAACACTTCGCATTGAGTTCGTGTCGGGTCAATTTTGAGTTTTGGGTCATTTCAGGTCAATCAATTTGGGTTAAATCGGGCCGGATTAGTTCGGGTTCAAGTCAATTTTTTATCAATGATTTCGGATCGCTGGTCGGATCAGGATTGTTAGGTCTATTGTTGAACGTGCCCTAAAGTAGCGAAATCTTGAAATATATGTGTCATGCCAGCTTCACTATTGTCTGTTTCACAAGTTTCACTAGCTTGAGATAAATTGATCCCATAGTATGCCTTGATTTTTTTTTTTTCATCATCTTCTTCTCATCCTTAGAAAAAAAAATCTTTGAAAGTTGAATTACTAAACATAAATTCAAAAACGGTATACAAACTTTAATGGACCACACATAAGCCCAATACTTTCCCAATCGAAACAAAAACCCGTATAAAAGTCCAATTCCTTCCAACTCCCACTTCTTGATTTTTTTTTTTTTTTTATTTATTTTTTTTTATTTTTTTTTGGTGTTCCATCCGGTTCACCCTTTGGGCTAATCCGGATTCGGGGATCAGTTCTGGGTGGTTAGGTTCCAGTCCCCTCCCGATTGTTGTTGCGGGGGATCGAACACGGGTCCTCCCTACCAAGTGTAGTCCCAATCACCACTACACCAACAATAATAATTTTTTTTTTTTATAACTGGAAGTAATAATATTATTAAATAAAAGTCATATGACATATACAATAATAAAGATATGTAAACCACATATTTAGAGAAAATTGGGACAGACTCTCACAATGGAGAGAACAAAACAAAACATAAAATAAAATAAAATAAACCAAAAAATTAAGGGCTTGTTTGACATCATTTTTAGTTTTCAATTTCCTGAAAAAAAAACTAAAAACCAAAAACAGGAAACAAGAAAAAGGTGTTTCCACTTTGTAATTGTCAGTTTTCAAAATCATAATGATTCTAATAAATTTAAATAATTTTTGATTCACATATTCCATTTTCCATTTTAATTTAAATGACAGGAAGCTTCTTCAAACCATATTCCATTTTAATTTTAGATAAATATCAAAATCAAAATTAAACCGACTCAAAAAAACGTGGCCTCCAAGCCTAAACACACTCACAAATCCCTATAAAAATTCCCATTCACTCCAAACCCACTCATCACCTCATCAAAAATGGCCCCATCATTTCTCACCGGCCCACCACTCCCCCAAACCCCCCCACCCTCTTCCGCCGCCGCAGACGGCGGCTCCGGCGACCCATTCGTCGATGCAATGGTGGCGAATTTTAACAACCTAAATCAACCACCACAACATCAGTCATTAATGGGGTTCACCGAGAACTGCTCCGCCACCTTCCTTTCCTCCGGCAACCCATGTCTTGACCTCTTCTTCCATGTGGTACCCGGCACACCCGCCGATTCGTTGACTCAACGGCTCAATCTGGCTTGGGCCCACAACCCGTTGACCACCCTGAAACTCATCTGTAATCTTCGTGGTGTTCGAGGTACTGGAAAATCTGACAAAAATGGGTTTTACACTGCTGCGTTTTGGCTCCATAAAAATCATCCCAAAACTCTTGCGTGTAATCTTCCTAGTTTTGCTGATTTTGGGTATTTCAAGGATTTTCCTGAGATTTTGTTTCGGGTTCTGGGTTTGAGCCATGTGCGCAAGATGAAGAAACGGGTTAAAAATGACCCGTTTGAGAATCGTCGGATGTTTAAGAATCCGGGGAAAAAGGGTGGCAAGAAGAAGAAGAAGATGGTGAAATCTGGGATTTCGAATTCGATGATTTCGAAGGAGAAGCAGGAGAGAGAAAAGCAGGTTGCCGGTGAACTTCGACTCAAGAAGAAGTCTGAAATGGCGAAAACTGCGATTGAACGGTATACCCGTGACCCGGATTACCGGTTTCTTCATGATCAAGTTTCCGATCTTTTTTCGGGTTATTTGATTAATGATTTGGAGAAGTTTAATGGCGGAAAACTTGATAAGATTAGCCTCGCGGCTAAGTGGTGTCCGTCGTTAGACTCGTCTTTCGACCGCGCAACCTTGATCGTTGAAGCCATTGCTAAGAAGGTGTTCCCTAGGGAGAAGTATAAGGAGTATGAGGCTGTGGAGGAGGTGCATTACGCTTACCGGGTTCGAGACCGGCTTCGGAAGGACGTGTTGGTGCCACTGCGCCGTGCATTGGAGCTTCCGGAGGTGTTCATGGCGGCGAGGAAGTGGAATGAGTTGCCTTACAATAGGGTTGCTTCTGTTGCAATGAAGACTTATAAAGAGCACTTTCTAAAGCATGATGAGGAGAGGTTTAAGGGGTATTTGGAGAAGGTTAAGTCTGGTAAGGCCAAGATTGCTGCTGGTGCATTGCTCCCTCATGAGATTGTTTCGGCTTTGGAAGACGGCGATGGTGGCGAGGTGGCTGAGCTTCAATGGAAGAGAATGGTGGAGGACTTGTCTAAGGAAGGGAAACTGAGTAATTGTCTTGCTGTTTGTGACGTTTCGGGTTCGATGGGCGGGACTCCGATGGAGGTCTGTGTTGCTCTTGGACTGCTGTTATCTGAGTTGTCTGAGGAGCCCTGGAAAGGGAAGGTGATCACGTTTAGTGCGAACCCTCAACTTCATGTGATCGAAGGGAATTGCCTGAAATCGAAGATTGAGTTTATTCAAAATATGGATTGGGGGATGAATACTAATTTTCAGAAGGTGTTTGATTTGATTCTGAGTGTTGCAGTGCAGGGTAAACTTCCTGAGGATAAGATGATCAAAAGGGTTTTTGTGTTTAGTGATATGGAGTTTGATCAAGCTTCGAGTCATCCGTGGGAGACTGACTATATGGTGATTAAGAGGAAGTATGAGCAGAATGGGTATGGTAATGCTGTGCCGGAGATTGTGTTCTGGAATCTTCGAGACTCGAGGGCGACACCAGTGGCAAAGAACCAGGCAGGGGTGGCGTTGGTGAGCGGGTTTTCGAAGAATATGATGAAGTTGTTTTTGGATGGGAAGGAGGATCAGCTTAGTCCTGAGGCTGTTATGGAGGCTGCTATCTCTGGGGAAGAGTATAATAAGCTTGTTGTATTGGACTGATGTTCAAGTTTTATGAGTAATTTTGTTTTAGTATAAGTAATAGCAGTATTAACCTGTAAATGTTTACAATTTTCAATGAAATATGGTTAATACAGAATAGTTATTTACTTGCTTTGCCTCTTTAATTCAGCCTTCTATCTTCTGATCAATATAGAAGGTTGAATATAGTTTTCCCCTTTTATGTGGTGGTCTGATGAATGCTGCAATAACGCTTTCTGTGATGCTGATAGAGAAAAGAGAAGCTGTGTTGTGCTGCTTGTATTGCAATTCTGTGGTTCATTTGCTCGTATATTGCATATCATATACGAAGTACATTGAGTAGTTGTTTATTAGCACCTCATTTCAGTACTCTTGTAATCTATTGAAGAAGAAAACTGTGTTGGTGTTGTATTTCAAGACCGTCAGCAGGGCCCCAACCGGAGATGTAGATACCGAGCCACTGAGGCCACCTTCACAGCATTCTTGATCAATTAGTCGTTACTCGTTAGTGTTTATGAAATGTGATGGTTGACAGTAAACTGACTCCGTTGTAGTTTCATATAAAATCATCAACGATTATGTTCAATATGCCTGTGTGAGAAGTCTGAGGACTACTGGCAGAATTTATCATTAGCTGATCATCTAATGATATGTATTAGCATTTTTTGTTACAATATATGGAATCATAATGCTTTGTAATCTGTATGAATGTATGGCATGCATTGGTTTAATTGCTTACAACAGGGTCTAAATATTTGTATTGTTATTGTTACTGTCAGTAATTATCTTTAAATTTTGCTGCTTATTAGGTGCTAATCTGATGAATAATGGGCTCAAATGTTTGTAGCATCAATACCCTAAGTGCCATAGTCTATTTTTCAAAGTTACAATAGCCAAGCACTAGTACTGGTATACATCTTCTAATGCGGTAATGCCTTGTGTTTGATATTACCTGCATTGTGGCATACTTCCTAATCTCTTACGGTGTATCATGCATTAAATTTTCATGTGAACCAAACAAACACGCATCATAAATAAAGACTTGTTTAGTTGATAGGCATGAATATAATTATCAATAATTGAGACAAATTCAACAAAATTCATATGAATATAAGATGGTATTTCACTATGTACTAGCCAAAATTAGCGATTTTTGACCAATCAAACTACAAAGTTACAAAGTCACAAAGTGAAAGGTAGATCGGATAGAAGAGTTGTGGAACATCATGAATACAGTATCATAAAAAAGAAATGATATTGACATATTAATGATTTGAACGATAATGACAAGGATGTGAGCTTAATTAAATAAGCTTAGCTCGGCTTTAATTTAATCATACTGTCAATGGTTATGATTTGATATTAGGCTTTAGTCATTTTCATATTGTTTGCGACATGTTAATAAGTTGGTCATTCTCACTTCTCTTATAGGGGACTTTGGCTATTAATTTAAGATTTCGGCATTGACTTAGCTTCCATGTGCCTATTATGTGATTTATCAAGCACTAATTTACTACATCGTGATGGTTACTAAGAACATGTAAGATAATATAGGTATTTCCTTTGCTTATTTTCATATTAACAAGGGTTAGTGCGTGGAAAAAACAGCATGTTATAATATCAATTTGAGGTTGAGGGTTCAATTTTTATTAAGAGAATATATTTAATTGCCCAGATATTAATGTTATTTGTTAAATTGTACGAAGTAATATATTAGGGACAGTTTATAGCTATAATGAAATTGTGGCCACCACAATTGAGTGAATCTCAACCATTATCAAGTCTCAACTTATTCTTTTATTTTGTTGACTTTTAAGATATAAAAAATATAAATAAATAAAACCAGTAAATTCTTCACTTTTTTTTTTATTTTTTTTAAGAGGGAAAGTAAATTCTTCACTTTAATTAGAAAGGAGTTTTTAATTTCTTTATCTATATTTAAATATGATTGTTTTTTGAAAATTAATTAAAAACCTATGTATCACACATTGCTTTTAGTTTGTTCCATTCATTCTCTGGTTTTGTTTTTGCCAAGATGATCTAAATATTTAATACTCTAATCACACAAAAATAAATGGGAAAAATGATCTAAATGGGAAAGGTTTTTTTTTTTTTGTGTAGTATTATAAAAAAAATGAAATAAATGGGAAAGTTTAACCGTAAAAATAAAGGGTCAAGATTAAAAAAAAATTTAGAGAATGAGGTTTTTGCTGTTTCACCAGCTTGAAGAAGCCAAAGGCCATTGAAAAGTCTTCCATATTTTCGATATTTTAGAGACGGTTTAAAAAAATAGAAATAAAAAAAACAAACTTTGGGAGTGTTAGGAAACCAGCTTTTGGCTTCTTCAAGTTGGTCAAAAAAAAAAAAAAAAAAAAAAAAAAAAACATGTTTGGTTGTTGGCTTTTTTAACCGACTGAAAATATGGCTTTTAAGCCAAAAGCTAGTTAGAGCAGCTTTAGGTTTATGTCTTTTGGCTTGTTGACATAATTAACTTTTGATTAATAATAATTAGTCATAATAAAATATATTAATAATTAATATGCAATAATATTTAATAATTTTTTAAAAAAAATTATTGATAATTTTCAATTAATAACTAATACTCCCTCTGTCCCTTATGATAGTCCATTACGAGCAATTTTCACGGAAAGTAATAAACATAAATAAAAGTAGCAAAAGTACTTTAAAAAAGTAAATTTTCATTGGATATGCTAAAAATTAGAGAGGGAAAGTAATAAAAGTACACGGAAAAGACAAATCTAAAAAAGTTAAATTTACACAAATATTGTTGTAAATTGGTGGGAATTTTGGTAAAAAATTGATGTTAATGACTAGTGCTTTCAAATTTTAAACCAAAACCGTTTAACTATCCGAAACAAACCGACCCAAATGAGAACCGATTCGATTAAAAACCGTATTTTTGAAACCGAAAACCGACCCGAACTGTATGTGAATGAACCCGAAACCGAACCGATCCGAATAGCGTTACACCGCATAAGAACCGACCCCGTTAATGAACCAAACCAATTCTAAACCGAACTGAAATCAAACCGAACCGAAAAAGAACCAACTGTTTCTAACCCGAAACGACCGCTTTCAACCCAAAACCGATTGAACCGGGATAAAAACCGTTTACACCGAACCGTTAACAACCCGCGACCCGTTTGCATCGAACTGTATATAAACCGAACCATTTGCAAATCGAATCGTTTATGAACCGGACCACTTATAAACAAATCGGCTACAAACTGCTTACTATAAAGAGAATATTAAAATCAAGTTTAAAGATGTTTTAAATGAAATTTAATTATCACAGTACAAAAAATCTTCTTGCCAAATTAATATTTATTGAAAATTTATTATCATCGTATAAAATAGCTTCCTGCCAAATTATTATCATAGTATAAAATATCTTCCTGCCACTAAAAATCCTCCTGCCATAAACTGAACCGAAAAAAAGAATCGAACTAGTTATAAAATGAACCGAAAAAGAACCGAACCAATTATAAAATGAACTGAAAAAGAACCGAACTAGTTATAAACTGAACCGAAAAAGAACCGAACTGTTTCTAACCCGAAACTGTTTGAACCGGGATAAAAACCGTTTACACTGAACCGTTAACAAAATGCAACCCGTCTGCACCGAACCGTTTACTACCCGAACTGTTTACAACCCGAACCGAATTAAAACCGCTCAAGAATAAATCGAAACTGAATCGAACCGATAACTATTTAAACCGAACTGGAACCGACCCGCAAGCCACTTAAACCGATTTCAAACCGACCCGATTTAATATCGAACCGATTTCAAATCGAACCGAACCCGAACTGTCAAACTGTTTTAACAGTGCTATTAATGACACTTGAAAAAAGCAAATAAAACTATCATTTTGGGACTTCAATACTACACGGTCTTTTAAGGACGGATGGAGCATGACTCATGTCCCATCTCCTTGAGTTAGTTTTATTTATTTATTTATGGGGACATGCACTTTACTACAAACACCTCCATCTTCATTTTTGCTAACTTCACTCACTCTTAATTTTTAAAAAATGACTCCATGTCTTATACCGGACCATCACGCGTCCAAAATCAACCACCACGGCCACCGTTAAAACCACCACAACTAACGACTCATTCGACGATCCATGGTAGATAATCTCAACAACCCAACTCCTCCGCCACCCTCCTCACCTACCTCCGGAACCCATGTCTAGATTTATTCTACAGTCAATGGTTTGTTATAACAGATGCCTAATTAATTGAACAAACTAAGTCAACAGTCATTTCCGACTTCTTAGGCATGTCAATTGGCCATTTCTGCTCATTCTTAGCTAAGGCATGTCAATTGGTTGTTTCTGCTAACTCACTTGTTTTGCTTGCTGACTTGTTGATCATTTCCGACTTATTGACTATTTAACAACTTGGTCAAATAATACTCCCTCGGTTTTTTTTAAATGCTCCATTAAATAACGGGTAGAGTTTGTTGTTTGTATATAACAATACTCCCTCGATTTTTTTTTAAATGCTCCATTAAATTTTTTTTACACTATTCTCCTTATCTGGCCGACTTTTATCAATGTTTGTGTTTATAAATACTTGTTGAAATCGTCTTATATTTATTCTACTTTATTCGTTCAACTTGTTCTAATTGATTTCACCTTATATATATGTATATTGTCAATGGTTTTTATAAAACTAATCGGCAACGTAAAAGTCCTTACGTATGTCAATTGTTCTTTTCCGCTTGATTTCACCTTCTTAGGCGTGTCAATTGGTTGTTTCTGCTGGCTGACTTTTAATTTGAACATTTTCGACTAGAAGTTGTCACAGATTTCTTGGATTCAATTGCCACACCATCAATCCATCTTATTATGCTCCAACAAAATAAAAAGTGCCACTTGGACACCAAAACACAAGGTAAATTCACCTCCAATTGAATGTGATGAATTGATGATAAACATGAGCATATCCATAGATAAGTACATAATATAATGAACTAATGAGATATCGTATATTATGTTTGATATTATCGTATTTTCTATTTATGTGAGGATATATTTAGCAAATATTATCTAGAGTTATTTAGTTAATATCCTATTATTCTAGGATATCTTTGGATTTTAGAGGAGATCATTGTAAACAATATATATTCACATTGAAATTAATGAGAATGACAAGTCATTCATTCTCTCTTTTGCTAATTTATCATGGTATCAGAGCTAATTTTGAGTTGTTTTGTGATCTGGGTCAGTATTATGGACAATTCACATGTGAGGGAGAGTGTTGAGTCCATGAGAAGGAACTACTCCCTTTATTGCTATATGATTTTGAGGTGGAGTCGTATAAAGTGGACGCTCGTGGTGGTTGTGGTCTAGGCCCGTTTGTCATGGTAGTAAAAAAAAAGGTCTAAAATGCATTTAGGAATAACTTTAAGTATTGGACAAATTATTTATTAAAAACATAACACAAATTGCTTAATTCATAAGGATACCTAGATTACATATATTATTAATTTTTTTTTTTTTTTGACAAACGATAAATATTATTAATATTAACATTAATCATATTTCCTCTTTTTTAATAATTAAGCTATCATATAGGTGTAGTCTACTTTTATTTTAATTTTGGGGCTCACAAGACATAATGTTGTGCCAAATAATGCTTAATTTTCTACGTTCTCAAGCTTAGCATCATTTTCTTTCGAAGATGCATTTGACCAAAACCAATTGGTGAAGGCGTCAAGAGTATTGGCATCGGCTCTGTAGTGTTTCTGAGTGAACTCAACAACATCAGCCCATGTAAAATCTGGATACTTCCTTTGCTTATTCACTAGTATTTCCGATGGTGGTGTAACGACTTTGTGGTCCGCCGGGCATAGGAAGAACGCCATTGTATTCCTCGCCACCTTCTCGTTCACTATTGCCCGGTGCAAACAACTCTTGTATTCCCCGTTCGTCATAGCCTGCATTTCATTTTAAGGTTACACGCGTAGTTAATAAAAAAAAATTACAGATTAGTTTTTGCATTGGTATTTTAAATTGACAAATGATACAAATATGTATAATATAATAAATATGAGATGTTGATATTCTTAGACAAGTGCTAAACTTTGTCTTGTGATTTTCCCAAAGTTAAAATATTAAATATTTAACCGCATATTAAATGATGCTTGATTTTTTAAGTTGATTATAAATCAATGTAAAAGTAGTCAATTTGAATTATGTATCAGTTACATTATGCAATAAATGTGTGTGAATTGTAAGACTAGAATGCATTACTTGTAATGTGCACTCAAGTCATCAAGTGTGAAGCACCTCGTGTAGTTGCACAATTGTACATTCTTCGTTTATGTCTAAGCATGTAAGATGCATGTTATAGGTTAAAACAAGATTAACAACACACAAAAGCCTTTTAATTTGGGTGTACAATGCAATTTATTGACTAATTTACCCGGTCGTTTCTTCTTAATCCGTTTGGCAATATATACTCGATTTCTTATGGTTTTCAATTTATCTATAAAACTAAAAGTAAAAAAAAAATAAAAAATTAATGAATCTAATAAATTTTCAATCACATTATAATTTTTTTTTTACACAATTATCAAATATGTCTAGAACCTTTTTACTTTAAGGCGAATATCAAGTGTAAAACGACAAAAAAGAACGGATGAAATAGATTTCTCAAATCTACGCATACTATTGTTGGGGACAAACTCATGCTTGGATTTCCCTATCTATATATAATGAGGACAATATGTTCAATACCCCTATTTTAGAGGCAATAATTGTAGTCCAAAAGGCCAATATTTGTCTATGATATGTCTTATTAAGAACAAAACAACATAATCATCCTGTTACCTAGGAGTCTACGAGAATTGTGATAAGAAACCGTACCATCAAGGTATCTCCAATGTTTATGACTAGTGCATCATTGCGAGGTTCGACTAAATGCCACTCGTTGTTGACAAACACTTCTAGACCTTCAATTTCATTTTGGTACAACAATGTTAAGGATGTCGGGTCGCAATGCGGCCCTGTTCCTAGGACTAGACTTGGCTCCTCGCAAGGCGGATAATGGTTCAATCGCATGATCGAGTTTGCATCCTTGTAGAAATCGCGGTAGTAGGATCGTTCTACTCCCAAACTGATAGCCATTAGTTCCAATATCACTAGAGATAGTTTTTGCATTTCGTTGCAATAGTTTTTGTAAACCGTCCTACAAAAGTATAAATAAAGGTCAACTTAAATCAGATTATATATATGATATGTGTCGCATACTAATTTCATTTAGGTGAAAATATTAATAGCATAATTAAAATACGATAAAATAAATCAGCACACTTAAATGATTTTTTGAAAGTCCATTCAAATTTATTACCACCCCGTTACAAGTTATGTGCAACGATTAGATATTTTCACTCTCTGCTTTATGTCAAATCGTTGCACATAAACTGTAACGGAGGTAGGGCCTGTTCATATTTACTGAACTGAGCTGAACTGAACTGATTGGAGCTGAACTGAACTGAACTGATTGGAACTGAACTGAACTGAATTAAGCTGAAATGAATATTTTATGAGAGAGGGAAATTAAGAGCTGAACTGAACTGAACTGATTGGAGCTAAACTGAACTGAACTGAACTGAAAATGAGTAAATATGAACAGGCCCGTAGTATCATATGTGTGGACTGATTTGAGAATAAAGAATACAAAATTGATTATTCATATAACAACAAATACTAAATTAAATAAATATCAAAACATGTTTCAAAAAATTAAATAAATAAATATCAAAACAGATTTGCTCTCCAAAAAATCTCCAAAAAAAAAATATCTTTGATGTTCTTCTATCATTGGTAAAATATCATACCATAACTCATTTCCATAATATGTACATTAATCAAAATTTAAAACATAAATTCATGAACAAATAATGCAAGTACATTCAACATTGCATGACACTTATCTTTCTTACATCAGCAATTGATAATAAATCTCATTTAGACATTAGATAATTGAACTCCTACCACATAAATCACATGAACTTCAAAATTTTTGTTATTCCGTACACTATTGTTTTATTAGGCCATGTTCAGTTCACCTTTTTTTTTTTTTTTTTGACAAAAATGTTCAGTTCACCTTTAAAAACTAATACTCTGTATTATTTAAAAATAATTTCACTTCACTATAAAAAAAAAAAATAATTTTAATTAAGCAAAAATCAATAAATTTAAAGAAAAATAATAATATTAATTTTAATTCAGAAAAAATCAATAAAATTAAAGAAAAATAATAATAGAGGATTAATAAAAATAATTTTACTTCAACAAAAAAAATTTAAATTTAATAAAATTAATTTCACTTCAATAAAAATAAGGTAAAGTGAACGAGACATAAATCATTCCCAAGACTAGATCATGTATTAACAAAAATAATATTTATTTATTGTACGCTTACCCCATAGGCTCAAACTCGTTGCCTAACGCCGAGGTGAAGTAATCCACGACAGAATCGCCGTCGGACTTGGTACGGTGAGGGAAAGATAACGTCTCTTTCCATGGTAAATTCGTCGTCAAACGATCAGCATGAGCCACGGACAAGCCCCATAACGAACCACGCATTTTCACGGCCTTTGCCTTTTCTGAGGGTGGTAGACTAAAAAAATGACCAATGTTGTTGTAAGCCTCATTCAAGAGTTTTGGGTCAACCCCATGGTTAATCACTTGAAAAAAACCGTGATTCGCACAGGCTTCCTTGAGAGTTTCGGAAGCTTGTTTGGTGGCCGTTTCGTCTCCCCTAATAAACCCTTCAAGGTCTATAATTGGGGCGTCGAGTTTCTTTTTAGGTTGATTGATATCATCACTAAGAGACCAAATGAAATTTTTTGGGACATTGGTAGTTTGTTTTTGCACCACGGAATTTTTCTTTTGGGATGGTTGATTCTGATAGAATATAGGATTATTATTCTAGATATTCTGTTATCGTTGGATATATTTTGTATATATTGTGTAATTATCTTTTGAGTTTTCCTAACGTGATTAGGACTCACACTTGTAACCCTATATATTGAGATCAATGGAATCGACTCCAGGCTGAGGAGTTTACAGTATCTAACATGGTATCAGAGCTTTAGGTTACGATCTAGCTTCCGCAAATTTATTTTTTTTAAGCAAACCATCTTTGTTCTCTTTCCACGGAAATTCCTTCAGGAAATTCCTTCATTAGTGTTTTAGCAGGACCTTTTGCATCGTCACTAATTGATTACTTTATCAATTAATTCCTTTTCTTAATTCTATTCTTTTGTTTTAGTTTTTGGTGTACCTACTGTCTTCCTGCCACTAATCTCATGGCCAAAGATGATGACATACCCTCTCCTTCTTCTTCTTCTTCTGATTATCATCCTGCTTTAGGTGTTAATAACATCAAGAATGTATTTCCTCTTATTCTTGATCGAGAAAAAGTCCAATATTCCAATTGGGTTGAATTATTTGAGTGTCACACACATGCGTACAATGTTCTTGATCATATTGAATTATTGTGTTGAATTATTTGAGTGTCACACACATGCGTACGATATTGTGTTGGTTACTTCCTCAGATAAACTACGTGAGAATATTATTTCTCACCTACGGAACGGGTTTCCGATGACTGACTTAGGTCCATTGAATTATTTTTTGGGTATTGCTGTTACTCGTACACCCTCATATTTATTTCTGTCACAGCAAAAGTATGCACAGGAAATTCTTGAACGTGCAGGTATGAGCAGTTGCAAACCTGCACAAACTCCAGTGGATACTCAATCCAAACTAAGTGCAGATGCCGGACCTCAGTTTCATGATCCAACACTCTATCGCAGTCTTGCAGGTGCCTTACAGTACCTCACTTTTACTCGCCCTGATATAGCTTATGCAGTTCAGCAGGTCTGTTTATTCATGCATGATCCCAGAGTGGCTCATTATGATGCATTGAAGCGAATTCTACGTTACATTCAGGGTACCATTGATTACGGGTTACATTTATATCCTTCGGCTCCTAAAAACTTGATTACATATACTGACGCAGATTGGGGCGGGTGTCCTGACACTCGTCGCTCCACTTCCGGTTACTGTTGTTTTTTTGGGTGACAACCTTATTTCTTGGTCGTCTAAGCGTCAGCATACTCTCTCCAAATCAAGTGCAGAGGCAGAGTACAGGGGCGTCGCAAATGTTGTTTCTGAGGCATGTTGGCTCCGCAACCTTCTTTTAGAGCTACATTGTCCTCTCCGGCAGGCTACTCTTGTTTATTGTGATAATGTCAGTGCAATCTATTTATCTCACAACCCCGTACAGCACCAACGCACCAAGCACGTCGAAATGGACATTCATTTCGTTCGGGAAAAGGTGGCGTTGGGACATGTACGGGTATTACACGTTCCGTCTCGGTATCAGTTTGCAGACATTTTCACGAAAGGCCTACCCCGACAACTTTTTCTGGATTTCAGATCCAGTCTTAGCGTACGTCCTCCTCCCGCTACGACTGCGGGGGTGTGATAGAATATAGGATTATTATTCTAGATATTCTGTTATCGTTGGATATATTTTGTATATATTGTGTAATTATCTTTTGAGTTTTCCTAACGTGATTAGGACTCACACTTGTAACCCTATATATTGAGATCAATGGAATCGACTCCAGGCTGAGGAGTTTACAGTATCTAACAGATTCCATGGTGTGACAAAGCTAGTAAGAATGGATACACTTGAATCCATTGTTTAATATTTAATAATGAGTTGTATAACAACAAAATTGAATGAATGAAAGTGTTGGACAATTGGAGGTATTTATAGGGAGATACAAAGTTGTAACTTAAGGTGATTTGGGCTGCTAAAAAAAATAAAAATAAAAAAATACTAATAATAGGATTATTGTAAGGATTTTTGAATGGGATTTACACGTAAGTCTAGCTATATCAGACAAGATATTGCCCAGACATTATCTTACTTGATCTCTCTTTACTTTATTTTACTAAATTGAAATTATTTTTACTTATCTAAACTCGTTTTTTTGTTGGACTTAAATTTTTTTTGTTGATTAAAACTTATTTTAACAAATTTTCTATTATATTTGTTCTTCAAAATTATGATTTTTGTTGATTAAAATTTATTTTTATTGAACTAATCCTACTTTTGTTAATTAAATTAAATTAAAATTATTTTTACGAAATTTTATTTGAATAAGGCGTTGAAAATAGGGCCTTAGTTCAACAATAAGATGATTTTATTTTCATTTTTTATATATAATTTAAAACAAATCAATAAGGTCTTGTTCTCTTCAGCTAACTCTGGTTGCGCTTAAATTTTTTTACTGAAACAAAATGATTTATATAGATTAATATATATTTATTTTCTTTAAATTTACTGATTTTTACTGATTAAATTAAAACTTATTTTACTAAGATAATCTTTAATTTATTCAAATAATATTCATTAAAAATAATTGAAGTTCAGTATAATAATTTTAGTATAAATAAGTTTTAATCATTACAAAGTAGTAACTTTAAATAACAAATATAATAGAAAAAAAAAATTCAGTTCAACTAACAAAAAATTAAGTGAAAAGAATATAATAGAGCCTAATTAAACATACCTTAGTAATGTTTTATGAACTTAATTTTAATTACATATCATTTGAATATGGTGAAGTGAACCAGGCCTAATTATAATTATGATCATGTCATTAGCTTAACTGTTAAACATTGTGATTTTCCATACATAATAATAATAATAAAAAATGATTATTTGCCAATCTTAATTTAGGAAATAAATCATTTATATAAGGTAAACAAACTAATTGCATTATAACTGTGATTCTATCTAGAATTAAATGGACACTTGGACACCTATGAGAGATTCTTAACCCCTAATTCATTGAGTTGAGTCATCAATGACTAAATAAAATTTGTATTGAGTGGTAGGCAAAAACTACACATATAACTGTTGTATGTGGGGTCCAATATATGATTTGACATGACACTTTTACATTGGGAAAAATTTGAGCCCGAATCTCCATGGTAAAGCCCCAATTTCCATTGAATTTAGATTTCATTTGAATTTCAATGAAATCTTTAAAATCATAATAACTTTGACTTTCAAAAGGTGTTGTCATTTCCAATGTAAAATTAAGGATTTTTTAGAAAAAAAAAAACACAACAAAACAAACCGAAAATTTGATTATAACACCACAAAATAAAAAAAATAAAAATTATAACACCGCATAAAAACCCAAAAAATTGATTTCACCACCACTTAACATATTTTTTGACAGAATCTGCTAATAGGGCCCATAATTGACACGTGTCAATAATCTATTGATTTAAAAAAATAAATTAATAAAAAGAAAAAGAAAAAAAAAACAGCCAATCCTCTAACCCAGGCAGCCCACCACCAACGCCACCTTGCTTCAGTCGCCGACTCCATATACATCCCAGGCCGTCGGCACACATCTCCCCCACCAAAACCGGCGAAACCACCCCACGTCGCCAAAATTTGCCTTCCCCTTACCCGAAAACCACCCCACACCACCAAACTCCTACCACCAAATCCAAAAACCACCCTCGTTGCCGAACTCTCCTACCAGCAACATCACGCCACCACTACCTACCTCAGCGTCGCCAAACTCCTCTCCCCTACCCAAAGACATCGTCGAAACCCCAACCAACACCAACCCAAAAACCTCCCTCACATGAACTTTAACCCGTACCCAAAAACCGATTCGAATCGGGGCTGAGGCTAGGTATGGTGTTTTAAGGTTAGGTGGTGCATCGTTCAGGTGGTCGGTTGGGATGGTTTCATCGGTCAAGGGTGGTCGGCAAGGGAAGCCACAGCGACGCTGGGGGCGAGGGGAACTGGCGCCAGTGTCGATAGTGAGTGTGGTGGATGTGTTAGGGTTTTAGCCTTTTCATATTTTTTATTGGAAATTTTGACAATTACCATCTACTATTGTTTCCATTTTAACAATTACCACCTACTATTATTTTTTTTTTTTG
The DNA here is from genome assembly GCF_948465745.1 of Chenopodium album. Classification (NCBI taxonomy): domain Eukaryota; kingdom Viridiplantae; phylum Streptophyta; class Magnoliopsida; order Caryophyllales; family Amaranthaceae; genus Chenopodium; species Chenopodium album. The sequence continues at coordinate 65,327,338 of NC_137840.1, forward strand.
AAAATTACCACCTACCTTTTTCTGAAATACCAAAAGTTTCCACCTAATTGGCTCTCAACCACCTTATGACGTCATGTGGGCCCCTCATAATACGTTCTCTCCCATTTCTTATTTTTCACTCGATACTTCTTCGTGGAATCATTGTCATGTTGCATCAACAACAATTCTTGTTCTTTAATTTTGGTTTGGAGAAGTCAATTGCAATGTTTCGATTTCTATCAGCAAAAAATTGAATCTGGGAGTGAAGTATCGAGTGAGAAATAAGAAATGGGAGGGAAAAAGAGAGGAAAGGTATTATGAGGGGCCCACATGATGTCATAAGGTGGTTGAGAAACTGAGAAATTTTTGTGTTTCAGAAAAAAGTAGGTGGTAATTTTTTAAAAAAAAATAATAGTAGGTGGTAATTGCTAAAATGAAAACATTAGTAAGTGCTATTCATCCATCATTCTCCATTATTGAAGCTTTATTTTTTAATTTTTTTTCAGCAAATACTTGTCTCCTTCTCAATGTCGACTTCAAATATGTCGCCTTGTTTTAGATTTATTTGAAGGAATTGTATTCCGTCAGTCTTCCATTAGACTTGCTGTGAATATATATACACATTACATGCTTATCTTAAGCCACAAATCAAGGGATAGCTATACACTAAAATATATGCTAAGCTACAAAATAGAAAAATATAATAATTACATATATACTAAGTCAAAGATATATTAATACTAATATTTCTTAACACACCCCCTTAGTCAAAGCGGGAGGAGGACGGACACTTAGACTATCTCCGAAGTCTTCAAATAATACCCGGGGTAGCCCTTTTGTAAAGATGTGTGCAATTTGGTGCCTAGATGGAACATGAAGGACCCGTACTTCACCTCTAGCCACCTTTTCACGAACGAAAAGAATCACTACTAGAATTAAGGTTGTTTCCGACGGAAAAAATCCCTCGAAAACATCCTGATTTCCGTCGGTAATGGTGTTTCCGACGGAATTACGTCGAAAAGTGGCGTCGTAAATATGTTCGTAGGAAAATCGACCTTTTCCGACGAAAATTCCGTCAGAAACACTGTTCCGACGGAAATTCCGACGAAAATTTCCGTCGTCAGAGGTTTTTCAGTCCAAGAAAAGTCCGTCGGAAATTTCCGACGGAATTGCGTTCTGTCGGAAATTTCCGACGAAAATTCCGTCAGAAAACCCTTTAAAAAAAAAAAGATGCACCACCCCATACCACCACCAGCCCGCACCGCAATACCACCACCTCTACCGCAACAAATAAAACTAAAAAAACTCCTCAAATATTCCCCACAACCACCACCACCACCTCACGGCCTCACCTCCCCCTTAACCTCTCTACCAGCTCAAACCCCACACCACTACCACCGTTCACCACAAAAACAGAAATATAAAATAAAATTAACCCAATAAAAAAAAAAAAAAAAAAAAAACAACCACAACATATAGATCTAAAGTTAACCCCCAAAACAACAACAATTAACCCAAAACAATGTCGAAACAAGTAGATCGAACCACAAAAATCAAAAGGATTCAAATAAATATACAATTATCCTCAAAAATTCATACACTAATATTACAATTACTTGAAAAATTAACCATAATCAGAAATTTATTAAAAAAATACAATTAGATCTACAATCTAAACTAAACTAAAACAATATCTACAATACTTGAGCGGTTGACGATTCTCGCGACGGTGGTTGTGCAATTGGTTTTGTTGCGTGTTGCCGGTGTTATTGTGGTCGCCGTTGTTGTTGCACGGTTGTAATGGTGTCCGTTGTTGTTGGTAGTTGGTGATGGCGGTGGTGTTAGGAGAGAAGGGGAAAGAAGAATGCGGAACTGCGGACAGAGAAGAGGCAAGAAGGAGAAGAAAAAAGAAGAGGAAATAAGAAGAAGGAGAGAGAAAGAGGCAGATCAGAGGAAAGAAGGAGAGGAGAGAGAAAGAGAAGAGAGGAGAGAAGGAAGGAGAAGAGAAGGGCGGACAGGAGAGAGAAAGAGAGGAAAGAGAAGAGAGGGAAAAAAAGAAAAGGGGCAGAAGAGCTGTAGGGTTAGGATTTGAAATTTTATTTTTATTTAAAGTTATATATTCCGTCGGAAAGTACTAATTTTTCGACGGAATTAAATTCCGTCGTAAATTTACGACGGATTTGCGACGGATTCTTTAGTTTCGTCGGAAACATACGACGGATCAAAAATCCGTCGGAAATTTCGAATTTTCCGACGGAATTACGTGCCCGTCGGAACTAGTCCGTCGGAGATAGGCTGTTTTCTTGTAGTGAATGTCCATCTCAATATGCTTAGTACGCTGATGTTGCACTGGATTACCCGAAAGATAAATAGCACTCACATTATCACAATAAACCAAAGTTTCCTTTTTAATCGGGCAATGCAACTCCAACAAAAAATTACGAAGCCAACATGACTCCGAAACTACATTAGCCACACCTCTGCCCTCCGCTTCACAACTAGACTTGGAGAGAGTAGCCTGTCATTTAGATGACCAAGATATCAAATTATCACCCAAAAACACACAACAACCAGATGTGGAACGTCTCGTATCGGGACACCCGCCCCAATCATCATCTGTATATGATACAAGTGTAGAAATGGATGATGGATAAAGATGCAAACCATGGTCAAGAGTACCTTGTACATATCGGATGATGCGTTTCAAATCCGCCATATGAGTTTCTTTCGGATCATGCATATGTAAGCATACCTGTTGCACAACATAAGAAATATCCGTCCTTGTAAAAGTAAGATACTGTAGCGCCCCAGCAAGGCTACGATACAAGGTGGGATCTGCAAAAGGTGAGCCCGAAGCACTGACTTTCGGCTTTGCCTCAACAGGAGTGGCCGAAGATTTGCACGAACTCATCCCGAACCTGTCAATATTCTCCTCAGCATACTTATGTTGTGACAAAAATAGTCCACCCTTATGCCTTGTCACAGCAATGCCAAGAAAATAATTTAGAAGACCCAAGTCCTTCATAGCAAATTCCTTGCTAAGAAGAGAAATAATATGACGCCGTAGAGCATTAGAGGAAGTTGTAAGAATAATGTCATCAACATATAGCAACAAATAAGCCGCATTCGAGCCATCACGATAAATAAAGAGAGAATTGTCACTCTTGCTATTAGTAAAACCAATAGAATTAACAAAATCAGCAAAGCGCTTATACCAAGCTCTGGGTGCCTGTTTAAGACCATATAATGATTTTCGCAGCAAAGATACATAATCAGGATGAGTCTTATCACGGAAACCAAGAGGTTGATGCATATAGACAGTCTCATTAAGCTCACCATGCAAAAAAGCATTCTTAACATCAAGCTGATGAATTTGCCAAGCTTTGGACAATGCCAAGCTAAGCACAGTACGGATGGTAGCCGGTTTGACCACCGGGCTAAAATTCTCCCCACAATCAATGTCAACCTGTTGTGTTTTGTCATAACCTACAGGATGGGCTTTATGCCTCTCAAAAGAACCGTCAGATTTCACCTTATGAGTAAAAATCCACATATAACGAATAACATTAACATTAGGCGTACGGGGCACCAACTCCCACGTCTTATTATTAATAAGAGCATTATATTCATCATCCATAGCCATTTTCCAATTCAGGTCACGTAAAGCAGAAATTGGGTTACGAAGAAGAGGGGATTTCGTAACCGTGGACACCATGGTGTTGAGATTGTGATATTTCGGGTTGGGCTTGGTGATACCATTTCTACTACGAGTGACCATGGTGGGATGAGGAGTGGTAATTGGAGTGGATTGGGAGGAGGAAACAATTGGGCTAGCTGGTTGGGTAGGTCGCAGTTGGGCCGTGGCTGACTGCGCAGGCCCACGGTCCTCCTGTGGCCCATTCTGCCCAACAGCTGCGTCATTGTTGGGAAGAGAAAGGAGCGGAACTGGGCTGCCGGGAGGGGAAGTATCTTGCGGCCCAGTCCGTGTAGGGGGAGATGAGTGTGGCCCAAACTGGTTAGGAGGAGAGAAGGTTGGGCCAACTGAGGGAGACCCGTGTTGGGCCACGGGTGGTGAATTGGGATGCTCAGGCATGCCAATTGGGATGCTCAGGCATGCCCATGTGATTAATCACATAAGATTTTAAACCATCATCCAAAAAATCATATGTATGTGTAGTTGGTGTGTGTAATTTAGCAAAAGGAAAAACCGTTTCATCAAACACAACATGCCGGCTAATTATGATCCTATTAGAAGATAAGTCATAACATTTGTAACCTCTATGATTTGGTGGATACCCCAAGAAAACACATGGTGTGGAACGAGGTTGAAGCTTGTTGATAGTTGTGGACGGAATTAAGGGATAACACAAACACCCAAAAACACGTATATGAGAATAAGATGGTTCCTTGTGATAGAGAACTTGGAGAGGAGATTTGTACTCTAGTAATTTACTTGGTAAAATACTATGAAGGTAAGTTGCCATTTGCAATGCATGGTGCCAAAATGATGGTGGAAGTGATGCATGTGCAAGAAGAGTGCGAATAATATTATTCAAAGATCTAATTTTCCTCTCAGCTTTTCCATTTTGTGATGACGTATGGGGACAAGAAAGACGAAAAGACATGCCATTAGACTCACACAATGCCCAAAAAGGTCCGTTATCATATTCTTGCCCGTTATCACATTGGAAATTTTTAATAGGTCGATCGAATTGCGTGCTCACAAAAGATTGAAAGGCCAAAACCTTATCAAAAACATCAGATTTTCTAGCTAGAGGAAAGGTCCATAAAAACTTAGAAAAATCATCCAAAATAAGCATATAAAATCGATGACTCGAATAGCTTAAAACAGGATAAGACCATAGATCACTATGAACAATATCAAACGGCAAAGTAGTACTTGAATTAGAAGAAATAAAAGGCAACTTAATGTGTTTTCCGAGTACACAAGAGTGACGAATATTAGAACTAGGGGAATGAGTACATTAAATATTTTTATTACTACTAAGAGCCTTTAAAATGGAAGACCCCGGATGTCCCAATCGATCATGCCAAAGAGAGGATGCTAAGGCCGTAAAGGATGATGGAGAAGAGGTTGAAGAGGTGGTAGTGAGTGGGTAAAGATCTCCTTGACTATCACATCTCATTATTGGCATCCCCGTCTGATAATCCTTCACAGAAAAACCATTAGGGTCAAACTCAATAGACACACAATTATCAGTTGTAAATTTTCTAACAGAAATTAGATTCTTGATGAGTTTAGGTGCATGAAGGACATTAGAAAGAGACAAGGGTGGGTTCGGGGAAGGCAAAGTAGTATGACCACAACCACGAATTGGAATTGAATGATCATTACCAACAATAATACCATTATGATGATTGCTCAAATTAAAATAATACGAGATATTACCATTGGAGGATGTCATGTGCGAAGTTGCACCGGTGTCCATATACCACGAGGGGTCGGGTTGGCTCAATGTCATTGTGTGCATAGCCGATTCGATATCCATCGGAGTATAAGACTGTTGGGAAGCCGCATAAGCATGTTGTGGGCGAGGGCCTAGTATGCTGGATTGTTGCTGCTTCATTGGGCCTTGAGGTCTGGCCCAACCTTGGGTTGGGTATGGACAAGGTGGAGTAGTCCATTGAGGAAAATACCCCCAAGGTGGGTACTGTTGGTATTAGGGCTGCCATGGAGGAACCGACCCCCACTGTGGCTGTTGTTGCTGACCCTGCTGACCCGGACCACCGCGACCCCCACTAGTGTTCTGACCGCTGCCAGGACTGGTGCCGCGACCACCCCCTGCGTGCTGGCCACCACCCGTTTGCTTGCGGTTACCATTCTTCTTCTGATTCTTGTTCTTGCCACATGAGGAACCCGAATCAGAGCCAAAGTCAGAATCCCGGGAAGAGCCCGCCACCATAGCCGTAGCGGAATGAGCAGCCTTCTTAGCCAAACCCGCCTCCTCCAACGTGAGCATTGATCGGGCTTGGTAAAATTGAAGGAGGGGGCTGCTTTATCGGATGAGAGTAGCAACACCATTGTAGGAGTCTGTGAGACCGGCAACCAATTGAAGCACAAGTCGGTTGTTGTCCACCGGTGCCCCTACATCTTTCAATTGGTCGGAAAGGCTCTTGAGCCTTTGAGAATACGCCGAGGCGTTAGAGAAATCCTCCATCTTTGTGTTGGAGAATTCATGTTCAAGGGTTACGGCTCTAGAGTTCTGATTTTCCTGGAAAATATCACGCAACCTTTCCCAAGCCTCCATCGTCGTTGAATCCGGTTCAATAATTGTCTGCAAAAGATCCTTTGAAATTGTCAAATAAATCCACCCTAGAACGAGTGCATCCAACGTCAACCATAACTCCTTTTCCTCATCGGTTGAAGGGGCAGCCACCTTCTTCTTCGGAGCAATAATATGGTCGAGAACCTTGTGAGACCGAGCGTGAATTTTGAATAGTTCTGCCGAAGTAGAATACGCAGCATTTTCCAATTCAAGAGTAATTGGGATGCTGCTCTTAATATTCAAGACAGTAAACGCCGGGTGGAAAGAGGATTTGCTATCCGACATTGTTACTGTAAAACAGAGGAGAATAACAGAGAAAGAAAGAAGAGAAGAGAAGAGAAGAACAAGAGGCGGAACAGTAGTAGGGAGCAGCGGAAAAACACCCTAAGCAACTGATACCATGAAGGAATTGTATTCCGTCAGTCTTCCATTAGATTTGCTGTGAATATATATACACATTACATGCTTATCTTAAGCCACAAATCAAGGGATAGCTATACACTAAAATATATGCTAAGCTACAAAATAGGAAAACAGAATAATTACATATATACTAAGTCAAAGATATATTAATACTAATATATCTTAACATTATTCCTATATAAACCCAAAACAAATTTAATATCTTTCAATTTTTTTTTGACAATCAATATTTTTCAAATTAATCCATCTTAAAATTTTCAAATAATGTTTGGTTTCATATTCTTCATTTATATAATTCAATGAATTTAATATTCCAAAGGAAAATTACAGTTTAATAATTCCAACTATGGGCGATTTACTTTAAATAATCCCAACTAAAGATTATTATTTAATAATCCCAACTTTGGGGGTAGTTTGCCTTCAATAGTCCCAACCGGTCAACAACATGTCAATGACCTATTATTACAGGTGACCATGACACGTGTCAACACGTGAATGGTCCAAAATTTTTTAAAAAACCTAAAAAAAACTGTAATTTAATTAAAAAAAAAAGAAAAAAGAAAAAGGAGCCCCTTAGGGATAGCAGTGAGTCGGGTTAAATGGGAGGCCCGCTCCATCCCCGCCCAAGTGGGGCGGGGATGGAGGGAGGTTTGGCGGGTGATGGGGCGAGGATGGGTATAAAATGTGTACCCGCCATGGGTGATGGGGCGGGTATGGATTTTAGAGTAGACCCGCCACATATCCGCCTCGCCCCGTACCCATCTTATACCCGCACCATATTTATTTTAGAAGAGTTTAGAATTTATGAAACTTGATACCCTCTAAAACCCAATAAGCTTGAATAATGAAAATCCCATTTTTCTTAACCTAATTTTATATAATTGTCATTAATGTGATACAATAGAGCATCATGGCAATGGGTTTGGGACGATTTTGGGGCGGGTATGAGGTGGGTATGAATATCCAAGTGGGTGATGGGGCGGGGATGGATCCTATCTTGTACCCGGTGGGGCGGGGATGAATCCTATCTTGTACCCGGTGGGGCGGGTATGGATGTGGATATTGTACCCGCCACGAGTGATGGGGCGGGGATGAGTATAAGATTTTTAGGTGGGTATGGGTATGGAGGTACATGAAGGAGTTATGTCTTAGATAAGTGCAATTACTAGATCTATCAAGGATCACTATTATGGAGATAATAAGTTCATTCTATAGGGTCGTCAATGTTTGGTGCTAGATATGACAATTGATCTTTGGGCTAGCTTAATAGCCCAAAGCCTTATAGAATGGATCCTACAAGGTCACACATAAGAGTATTGGGTTAAACAAGTTAGAGGCCCATTATTGGGCCTCATGAGTTCATGACATACCACATTGATATTTGGGCTTGGATAATTAGAAGAGTCTAATGGGTTTTGGACTTGACATGGTTTTATTTCTAGATATGATCTATAAATATAAACCATGCCTAGGGTTGCAGGATATACATAACAATTGACATACAGTAAATTGTTACACAAGCAACCAAGCATCCCAAACCCTAACTCTCTCTCTACTCGGCCCTCTCTCTCTCTCTCCTTCCTGTAAGTACGACCCTCCCTTGTGGGCGGCGCGTGTGGTGGTGCGTGGGTGGTGTTGTGGTGTGTTCGTGGCTCGGATCTCCGTTGAAAGTTGATTGAAGTGTTCAGTCACAACTAACTAGCATTAGTGGAGGCTTAATCCATGCTCGTGGACTAAGTAGAGGAATCACGCTTGGGGTTCTTTATCTCCCATTGTTCTTGCTCGATCGCATGTGGAATCACGCTTCAAAGGTACGATTATATGTTCTTTTATGTGTTATGCATTAGATCTTGGGATTAGGTACTGTATGAATATGATTCATGTTTATTTCCGCTGCGTAGTACCTATAAACTCCTACAGTACATACCATCATCCGCATTCCGACCCGCCCCATTGCCATCCCTAGAGCCCCTCCCCCCTTGCTGGCAGCAACTCCACCGCCACCCATTACCACCGTCACCGGTGGTACCATCTGGATCTAGAGCCCGACCACCCAGCCCCGCCCCTTCCCCTGGACCACCTTTCGAAATCCCAACACCACCAACGCTCCACTCCTCCAACCACCAGCGCTCTACTCCGCAGCCCCTTAATCCCCTCACCATTAAATACAACTGCTCCACAGCCTACCTTCTCGCCACAATTGCAAAGGAACCCACCAACTAAACCAACCTACCATTCTCTTTAACGTTAGCCTCAGCAATGAACAACAACCCGCAAGAACAGAGCAAATCACGATTACCTGCAGTGAGAAGGAAGATTGACGGGTCTGCCGATGATTGCGATTCCTGCTGAAATTTGGGTTGGCGTTTCGAATTGACGATCGCGAGCAGGGGTTAATTACCTTCGTCTGTTGTTTGATTGATACTGAAATTTGGGTTGTTGGTGGCGGAATTGGAGGTTGTTGCGGTTGGTGTATTGAGGGGTTGCTTGGGTGGTGCGGTAGGTGAGGGGTTGCATCTGGGTGTGGTGAGTTCGCAGCTTATGGTTGAGGTAAGTGAGGGGTTATGGTGGTGGAGAGGGGTTATGGTGGCTGGCTAAAGTGCTGGAGAGAAGTTGCATGGGTGGTGGGCTGGTGGGGAAGATAGTGGCGGGTGGTTTTAGGGGTTGGGTTTCTGGTTTTTTTTTTTTTTTTTTTTTTTAATTTTTAATTTTTTTTTTAATTTTCTTATATTTCATTTTGATTTTAAACCAACCGTATGCTGACACATGGATTTTATAAAAAAAAAAAAAATTACCTCTTCAACAGGTTACCGGTCATTGGGACTATTGAAGGCAAACTTATAGCATAGTTAGGATTATTAGATAATAAATCTTAGTTGGGATTATTAAAAGTAATTCGCCCATAATTGGGATTATTAAAGTGTATTTTTCCTATTCCAAAAAATAAATTGACTTTTTTACATATGTAGATAATTAATTATATACATTATATTGAAGGTTAATTTGATGTTTTTTTTTTCTTCTTATTTAGTACAGTAAAATATTGTCTTTCATTTCATATTGCCCTCATTAATTTGTTTGTTGTCTCCATTAAAATTCAAATTGAATGTAGATTTTTTTTTTACAGTGTTGAAAGATAAAATCTTTATTATTATTAAACTAGAATAGACTTGTGTGTCGCACGATTTAAATAATTTTGTTATTATGCATATGAAATAATTTTGATACCATGCATATGAAATAATTTTGATATCATGGAGTGACAATTTTTTATTATTAAAAAATGTATATTGTAGCTTAAAATAATACTCCCTCCGTTTTTAAATACTTGCTCCATTTCTATTTTTTGCACTATTCATTTATTCTACTTTGAGTAATGTTTGTGATTTATACATAAGAAAAAAATATAGTCTTGTGGGTACTTGTTGGAATCATCTCAATAAATAGATTATTAATTTTTAATTGTTAGAATTTATATATATTAATAGTTAAAGATATTAGTGATCAAAGATTAGCATCGGCATGCGTGTCCAAGAGTAATGGAGCAAGTATTTAAAAACAGAGGGAGTAGTTGTTTTAAAAAAATATTAAAATAATAGTTGTTTAAAAAAATATTGAAATAATAATTAATGACATCATCAATAGAAATGGAGGGATTATTTTTTATGAGAAAATGACACGTATGATAATTTAAAGAATGATGATGTCAGCAATGTTTTGTTTTAATAATAGTTAATAGATATTCAAGATTTATGCGACACATATAAAAACTTCAGTAAAGAATGATATTCTTATTTATCGCCTTAATAGTTAAATATAGATAATTTAAAAAACATTAAAATGATAGAAATGGTTGAAATATAATTTCATGCATATATAGGACGTCAAAAGGGGAAGAACAACCAAAAATAATTGAACGTTGTAATTCTTTAATTAATTTATTGATAATGTCTTAATATCAACAAAAAAATGTTTACCTTCATCATGATTTAACATCTATTGTTTACACAAAAATTAGAGTATTATGTTAACATCATAAAAACCAAAACTTCCCCCAAAAATCTTCATAAAAACCAAAACTTCCCCCAAAAATCATCATAAAAATCAAAACTTTCCCCAAAAATCATAAAAATCAAAACTTTTTGCAAATACCTTGATGAAAATCGAAACTTTGAAACACCCAATTGAAGTTAACATCCAAATTCAATAGTATAATTTTAATTGTAAAGCTTCAAACTTTGATTATATCAAGTGGGTATTTAATATATTGTGAGATTCATAAAGAAAGAAGTGTAATTTGTGGATGAAAATTTAGGATTTTTATTTTAGTGGTGGTTGTAGTGGTGGAGCCGTGGAGGTGAGGGGTGAAGAGAGATGATGAAATTTTCAGATTGGGAATTGGGGAAGAGTGATAAAGAGAAATTGAGAAAAGGAGAGGATATCGAGGATGGTAATTTTGGGGTTAATTAGGAGTATTTGACCATGGGAATTTATTTCCCATAGTGTTAACCAAACAGATATTTCACACTTCCTATGGATTTAGCTAAGGGAATTTATTTCCCATGAATTAAAACTTCCTAGGGTAATTTAATTTCCATGGTAATCAAACGAGCCCTTATAATATAATGTAAAAAGGTTGGTAGATGTTTCCCTAAAAAAAAAAAAAAAAAGTTGGTAGATGTTAAAATTTTAAAAGGAAAATAAGGTAAGAGAGGTTGTGTAAAATGGTGAGTGCTTAAGCATCTCCAATAGCAAGCTATAAATAGTAAGCTATAAAGACTTATAGCTTGCTTTGCCATGTAAACTTTTAAAGCTACAACCTTTTTAAGTTATAAAGTAATCCAATGGTAAGCTACAAGAAGTTGTAACTTGATTTGTCACATTAATATTTCAAGCTACAAAGTACTCCAATGGTTGGCTATAAAATTTTGCAGCTTACATGTAATTCTTTATTTACTACATTATAAATTAATCAAAAAATTTAAATTTTAAAATTTTAAAAAAAAAAAAAGAAAAAGAAAAGTGAAACATACAACATACATTACAAATTTACAGGTGAATGAATGTGTTATGTGTAAACCTATTATCTGTAAACTACTATTAAAAAAAAAAAAAAAAAAAAAAAAAAAAAAAAAAAAAAAAAAAAAACCTTTGAATTATAGTCAATATTTTTTTAAAAAAAATAAAGTCTATCTAGCTTTATCATAGGACTAAGATTAGTCAATATCACCTGCTACCAATAATGAAAATAATATTTTAATATTTATTTTTTTAGAAAAGGATTAAAAAAAATGATATTTTTAATTTAATTTATACCAATGGTATACAAATAGGGACTTGCTTGCAAATTAACTAAAATTACAAGCATGTAATTTACCATTGGAGTGGAAATTGTTGTGGCTAGATTAAGCAACGTTGCTCAAACAAGCTACGTTGCTTGATTTTTCAAAGATAATATCACCCATTAAACATATGACATGTGTATAATAAAAACTGTTTTAATTATTTATATTTTTTCCAAGCTACAATATGCTACAATTAACCATTGGAGCACTTTGTAGCTACAAAATATATTAGGTTGAATATTTGATGTGGCAAGGTAAGCTACAAAGTGTTGTAGGTTACCATTGGAGATGCTCAACTATTTAAAATTTTCAAGCAGTGTAGCTTAACTCAGCAGTATTGCTCAAGAGAGCAGGTATTTCATTAGTGCTCCAATGATTAAGCAGCACTTTTATTATTTTCATATTTGCAAGCAAGTCCTTAAAAAACACCATTGGAGATGCTCTTATAAGAAAAAGATTAATTAAGTAAAAGAAAGTGAAAAGGTTTAAATATTATGGAGTATAATAGGATAAAGAGATCAGAGTAACGTAGTAAAAGGGGTTTGTCAAAATAGAATGAATTGGAAGGATATATATGTGGGTTTTTTTTTATTTTTTTATTTTTTATTGATAGGTGGAAGGAACTATGTTAAGAACACTATAAAATAGATAAAAGAAAATATGTGTTAAACCATTATAAAATGGATATTAGTTTATTGAATTGATGCCTCGGTATACATTGCATATAGTTTGAGAGATATATCTATAAATGATGTTAAGAATATTATGAAACGAATAAAAATGAAAAACACCGATATAATTTGTTGCTTATGAATTACTCGTACAAGAATGTGGTTAAAGGTACAATAAGTTTTATTTATGGTTTTTTTTCCTCGTATTAAAAAAATCATTCCTAAATATAGTTTTTCAGAGTGTCTACATTGATAAAGATAGAGGTAGGATTAAGCACTCTATAAATCTTTTTTTTTTTTTTTTTTTTTTTTTTTTTTTTTTTTTTTTTTTTTTGAGGAAACCTACTTTGATTTTGTGGTTGAATTGGACACTCCAATCAGGTGGGATTTAATTAGTCAGATTTCCTTCATTTTTAATTTGAAGAAAACTACATCTATCTAAACATTACTACCTCTACTTAAGATTAATTTACATCAATTTAAATTTTATGTTATTAATATACTTAAAAAAAAATTCATAACAAAATAATACACCTATCAAAATATATTTGTAATCTTGAATTATAAATATGCACTCTTAAAAACACTACATCTATCAACGTAATTCACACGAGTACAAGACGAATACATTACCCCCAAAACATCTTATTTGGCCTTTTCATCTAAACAAAAAATGATATTACATACACACATACCAAAAAAAAAAAAAAATTACAAACATCCCTAATTACAAACCCAAAAACCATAAATAAATTTATTTTTTTAAAAAAAAAACATCCTTAAAAAGAAAAGAAAAAATTTCAAATTAAACTATCAATCTTTACAGAAATATAAAGCAATCCAAAGCAATATGCGGATTTTCAACATCTTCAATAGGCATCAAATCCATATCTTGACTAGAAACTAATCCTCCCATTGCCATTTCCTTAATTTTTGTATTAACACTATTAATCATTTCTTCACTTTCCTTAATTTTTGTATTAACACCATTAATCATATCTTCATTTTCTTTCTTTACCAACAAATTGTTGGTCATATTGAACCGGCCGTTTCGCCTCGAATTACTATTATACCCTTTACTTATTGGACTAGGAGGCCTAACATAACAATGTTCCCTTCTCATAGATGATGTCAAATTTTTCCCTTGACTATTTCCTTCTCCATTGAACCTTCTACTTGGTGAAGGTGATATGGGCCTAAAGTCCCTACCACTTCTCGAAACGGGCCGATTGGGCTCAACCTCGGGCTCGCGGCGAAAACTCTTTTGCCGGGTCAAGTTACTTGGTGAGTTACAACGAGGCCTCTTTTGTGGGGCCGGTCTTACTACTACCCTTTGTGGGCTTGGCGTCGGCCCATGAAACTCCTTGGGCCTATTGGGCTTTTTGTTAGGTAGAGAGTTTCTTCTTGGATTTACAACCTTAATTGGATGATAATCACCATTAAGAATTTGAGGATTTTCCTTAACACATGACCAAAGAAATTCATTACTAAAAGATTGATCTAGCTTTGAGCTTATGACCGACGAGGAGGCTGAGGTAATGGAGGAAGCCGAGGAGAGCATAGAACACGAGCTCGTGCTCGTGCTTGAGCACGAGCTCGTAGTAGTAGTGGCAGGATAGTAGGAGTTGGCACAAGATGACTTAGCCGAAGATGAAGAGGTTTTAGGAGGAGAAGAAGGGGAAATTGTTGCTTGTGAGATCACAAGTTTATCTTGTACTAAAGGAGTAATATTAGTACAAGTGTTATTGTTGTTATTTTTCTCAATGCATTGACATTTGCATTCTTCTTGATGTTGTTGTGATTGTTTTTTCTTAGAATTTTTCTTGGATTTGCATTTGCTAATGCAAGAACCCATTTTCGAAATAACAAATAATAATGATAAATTGGGATTTGAATTTGAGTGAATTATCAAAATGTTGGGTGATATTACAAGTATATATATATAAAGGCAAAAAGGTAAAAAGAAAGGTGATAGCTTTTTTAATCTTCTTTATCTTTTTTTTTTTTTTTTTTTTTTTCAGATTATTTGAAATGAATTTGCCGGGTAGAATTCCGTTGAGCAACGGTTATTAGAGGCATGGTTTACCATAGAAGATTTTGTAATCATTTTCATTTACCTTTTGAGACATTAGTGGTGTGATTAGTTGAAATGTGGGGTTTAATTGTTCCATTAACAAAATAAATAAATAAATAAATTATAAAAAGGAATGTCCCTTTATTTGTTAGTGGAATTTATTAACTGAGCCCCCAATGTTCTCACCTAATACTATTTCTTGAGCAGTTGTTTGTCTATGTTGGAGTGACAAGATTGTACAACAACTATTCTCAATGAAATTGCAAAAGTGGGGTTTATCTTGTCTCAAATCGAAAACAAATACTACTATGGATCTCAACTTATTCTGTTGGTAAGATTTAAATTGTTACTTGTGACTCGTGATTGAGTTTATTACAGCGCTCGAACAAAGTCTTCAAGCAAGACTAGACCATTATTTGGTTCAAATAGCAAGTCTAAGACGATATGCTCCAACTTAGGCCTCATTTGGTTGATATGAGAAATAAATTCTCGTAGATAGTTGTATTTCATAGGAAGTTATTTCCCAAATGAAAATCTAAGTTATAAATAAATATGTTGAAGCTTAAAGGTTTTGATAATGATAGACTTAAACTTAAGCGAACTCAACTAATAAAGATTTCTATAAGTGTATGATTAGAACAGGTGAAGTAGACCTTGGTGGTGGAAGAGTAACCTTGTCTAAGAAGACATGAAGAGAATATCTTAAGAAGGTTAAACAAGATAAAAGAAGAGTTTCCTATCTAAGTTCCCTAAGAGGAACTTGGAACTTGAAGACAGCAGGAACTTGGTTCTAGTCTGCGTGAAGCCCAAGTAATCTTTAATTACAGAATAACGGCGCAACAACTTAATTTAGCTAAGATTTTATCTTCTAGATTTGTTGTAAATATGTTAAGTAGGTTACGCGTGAATCTTATTAGAAACGTGACAATGATGCTTGGCAAATATAATTAAAATCGAAAAGATAAAAAGATAAGTTTTTAGGAAAAAGATTTTCAAAACAATTTATTTCTTAAAAACTACTTATCAAAAGATATTATTCTATTTGATAATCTATCTTTATCTAGTTTTCCAAAAGATTTTCTTTAAACTTGATTTACTTAAAACCGTGTTTTGAGATTTAGTCAAATTAACATAATTATCTTTTTGAAATCCCTACTTGCTATACAAGACTTGTATAAATAGTAGAAATCTCATTTCATATTTTTTGTGAGTTTATGCGTGAAGAATTCATTTGTGCTTTAATTGTGTAAGTTTTTCCAAGCTTAAAACTTTGTCATATTAGTTTCGGGTTTCATGCGTAGCTTGCCTATCATATACTAGTGTCTTATATTTTGTATTATTAGTTGGGTTATTGGGTGAGTGTATGAATTATATTTTGCATACCATGTGTAAGCTTCTAGTGTAAAGCTGAGAGATAGTACTTTGGGAGTACGAGTATATCTAAGTGTGGGACTTAGATTGGGTAGGATAGAGTCCTACTGTGGAGCAAGTTCAGTGTGGAGCTTATGAGTAAATTAAATGTCTGTTTATAATAGGTTGTAATTTGGTAGTGCCCTATTATAGTGAAGTGATTTGGTTTTGAAAATCCCTTAGAAGGGTCGAGGTTTTACTTCCAGTTGGGCCCTGGAAGGTTTTCTCGTAAAAATCTGTGTGCTTTGCAAGTTTCTTTACAGTTTTTTTATATTTCGCAAAAAGTAGCTACAGGAACTCACATACAATTCACCTCCCCTCTTGTAGCGTTCGTCTCAACTAACAAAATAGCAAGTCTAAAACGATATACTCCAACTTAGGCCTCATTTGGTTGACTTGGGAGAAAATTCTTGTAGAAAGTTGTATTTCACAGGAAATTATTTCCCAATGAAAATCCTTGGAATTTGTTTAATTTGTTTGGTTAGGAGTCTTGTGACAATGAAAAGTAGAAATTCTAATGAATTTTTATTGATCTAGGGGTGGGAAGTAGAATTCCCAAGAATTTCAAATTTCCTCATTTTTATTTCTTTGTGTAAACTAAACCAATACCCAAATTATAAATTCCTATGAATTTTCACTTTCCCCCATTTTATTTTGTCAACCAAATAATCTATTAGTTGAAATTATGGCTTCATCCAGCACAACTTTCACTCAAGTATAATGATTTATGTATGTGGTATTTTGTTGCACCACACCATCAATTAATGATGTGACGCTGACGCACACTTATTGTAAGTCATCAACTTTATGATCCAAGTAGCTATTGTTAAAGTATATAATGTATTGTGTTTTCATCAAAATACCCCTGAATTTTAACTTTATCCACCACATATCACAAAAATTTTCAAATTCACAACATACCATTTAATTTTTCGAAAATGCCACAACATGTCATTTTTGTGATTCCTGTTAGTCATTAACATTAATTGGGCCACGTGGCAGTGTGTAATTGGTTCTTATTAATATTACTTAATTAATTATGCAATTAATTAACTTTATAAAATTATTTTTAAAAGATTTTAAAAAACCTCCACCATCCCAGCCTGACACCGGTGCACACTAAGCAACCACTACATCCTTGTACCTCACATCACATGCAACCGCCCCTCCAAAACAACCACCGTTCGACGAAACGCCCCCCCTCCCCTATTCATCGGTCCCCTCCCTCCTAGAAACAACCCCTCCCCTATTCACCATAAAAATTCGACCATAACAACCCCTCCCCTATTCACCATAATGTTGGAGTTCATTTGGTCAATTTCGACCATAAAAATTCCAGATTTGGAGTTTTTATGGTCGAATTTGACCATGAAAATCCAAAGAACAAATTTTCGAAGGTATGCACTTTTTTTTTTTTTGTATTTTTTCGTTTTTATTATTGTGGTTTTTGTTTGTTCTCTGATTATTTTGGTCTAAATTCATAATTTTGTGCTTGAATTGTCGTTTTTGTTTCGTTAATTTTGGTTATTTGTGTCTATTTTCAATAATCTGAAGTTAACTTTGATTTTTGGGGGTGAATTTCCTTTATTTAAAGGTTATTATTGTTTATGTGTTTAATTTCATTTACTTTATTCAATTTGGTGGATGTTTTATTGTTTTTTTTTTTCGTTTGATTTTTTTTTTTGTTGCTTTTTTGTTTGAATTTTATAGTGTTTTCGATAATTCCTGTAGTTTTATTCATTTTTTGTTTGTTTTTTTGTATATATATATATATATATATATATATATATATATATATATATATATATATATATATATATATATATTATGTG
Organism: Chenopodium album; assembly: GCF_948465745.1. NCBI lineage: Eukaryota > Viridiplantae > Streptophyta > Magnoliopsida > Caryophyllales > Amaranthaceae > Chenopodium > Chenopodium album. The sequence goes on from NC_137840.1 coordinate 65,345,359, forward strand.
TTGTTATTTTTAGATATTTTTTTAGATCTTGTTAGGTTTCATCTTTATTTTGATTCTTGATAGGTTTAGTTTAATTTTGATTTTTCTTGGTTTTAATGTCGTAGCTTTTGTTTTTTTTTATTTAATTCCAGATCTAAAGTTTGCTTGTGGGTATTTATGTGTTTTTTTTGTTTTCTTTGGTGGTTTTGGGTGGCGTTAGGTGGATTGTGGGGGCGGTGGGTGATGGTTCGTAAGGGAGAGGAGGGTGGTTAATTATGTATACAGTGGGTGAAGGGGGCTGGGTTGGTGGGGGTTTTCCTTTTTTTTTTTTTTAATTTTTTTATTTATTTTGCGACGGCTTTTGACCGTCGCTAAAAGGTATTTTGAGACAGTTTTGTAAACCGTCGTAAATTTGCGACAGTTATATGCTGTCGTAAGCTAATTTTTGCGACTAAATTTAAAACTGTCGTTGAAATCAAAAAAGTCGTCATAATTTTTGTTTTACGACAGTCAAATTAAATTGTCGTAAAAATAAAATTTTACGACAACTCGGATTGCGACAAACCCATTACGACAGTTGGCTGTCGTAACTATTTTTAGCGACAGTTTTAATCATTTTTGCGACAGAATTTGGTTGTCGCAAAATTGCTAATTTCCTGTAGTGACGATGCATGGTTTATATAGAACCTATTTTTAATTCGTACATTATAAAAATAAATCGCTATTATGCATGAATATAAATAAGAATTATGTACATATATTTTGTAATTTAAAATCTTTTATTTTCATCAAAATTATGATATGGTATTTGTTCAACGTCGTGTAATTCATAATTCAATGTAGCCATTTATTAGTGTGCTATTTAAAATTGGTTCAATTTTCAATGATAAATTGATAGGTTTTAGTTGTAAAATAGAATCTTCTAATATTTAAATTTCAAAAATGTTAAATATGATAGTTCCCCCCCCCAAAAAAAAAAGGATGACATCATCATTGCATTTAGACGGAAATTTTTTTATTAAGAGAACGACACGTGGACAGGGGTGACGTTAGCATCTTCTGTTTTAGTTTTAGTCAATAAACTAAGTTAAGTCTCGTGTCATGCACGGTCATAATTAAATTTTACAACAAATAAATTACAAATAATGGTGTAAATTCAACATTAATTTATCTAAAAAAAATTATTTGTAACAAAATAACGTGAATTTTAGTTTATACCAATACCAAACACTGAAATACGTAAAGGTTATTGAATTGTATTGTATAAAAAAAATAATACGAAGTATAATAATAGAAATTTAGAAGCTATGAGATTTTATATAATAAAATTAAAATATTAGCTTAGATTTGTACCCATATGTGAATTAATATACATCTATCCTTAACTTATTAACACATTTTCACATAAATATAAAAATTTACTACCTCCGATCCAAATTACTCGCAACTTTGGAATATTTTATATCTCACAAATAATACACCAAAGTTGCGAGTAATTTGGACCGGAGGTAGTATTTGATTTCATTTTACTTTAGAATAATCAATATTTCGTAATCAATTTTTTTAATATATTTTTAGTGAGTAGTAGGAGTTTATATTTTTTTAATAATCATATAAATATTAGAGTAATTAGATTAAATTTTTCAATATATGTTATGTATACTATAATAGAATGATTTTGTTCTTATAAACGTTATATAATTTTAAAATTTATATAAAGTATGCTACCAAATGATATTTTTTTAATTAAAATAAATTTTATTGTCAAATGATGAAAGTTGGAGAAAAAAAATTGATATTGATAATATTATACTTCCTCCGTTCTTTTTTACTTGACCCGCTTTGACTTTTACACTATTCACCACCCTTCCTTTGACCGTGTTTTGTGAATAATATATAAGGAAAAACATATTTATGTTGGATCATTTTGAATTCGTCTCAATAAGTACTATCATAATATATAACTTATATTTTTTAATTATAGAGAATTAAAGTTATTAACCGTTAAAGTTTTGCATTGGCAAGCGTGATAAAAGAAACAGGTCAAGTAAAAAAAACAGAGGAAGTAACAATCTTGGAAAATAATATATTACAATACCTTATTTTTAATCTATCTTAGTATTTATGTAACTAAAAGTTTCCTAGTATATAAATTTATATGTACAAAAAATTGATTATAATGAGATTAAATATGTTGTTAAAATGGAAATAACTATTATTGTAGGTTATAAAATGAATGTCATTAAAATATCGCCAAAAAAAAAAGGAAAGAAAAAAAGGCGGGAAAATTTTTAACCAGGAAATGACAAGTGTCATTTCAGGTTTCGCCTTTAGTATAGGTTTAATAAAAGATTGGAAATGTGTTGAAAATTCACGAGTAAATCGATGTAATAAATGTTAATGGTTGTTTATTCTTTCTACTTTTAGCTCCTTATATGCAACCCTTATATCTTTTTCCTTAAAATTTTTATGGTTTTTTTTTTTTTTTTTTTTTTTTTTCAACCAAGAATTTTTACAGGTACTCTTCTTTTTTTTTTTTTTGGTAATAAAGAGAAGGATCCTAGCGGACCAAAACCTCTGACAAGTCCTTTCGACCCAGATTAACGGGGTATACAATTTAAAAGCGGGGGGAAAAGGTAAGAGAATCTCCATCCCAAATTGCTTTTAGCGGGGATTAGCTTGGCTACAGCCTACAGGTACTCTTCAAGTCTTCATGACTTCATGTAAAGCCTTGCAGAAAATATTCCGTACACAGCATGAAGTATCTCCTTCTGGAAGAGTGAGCTGGTTTGTTATAAGTCTTACAATTGACTAACTAACGTAGTTAGTGGGCTGAGTCATCAGTTTGGGCTTATTAAGTTATTAGTGAGCTGAAACTTGTACTCGGACTGGATTATAGTTTAGTGACCAATATGACGATGTAAAAAAGTGATATACTTCATAAGATAAGCAAAATATAATATGAGATCTTGTTTAAGTATTTAACTATATAATGCGTAGTATGATTTATAAGATAAGCAAAATATAATCTTAGTTCAGCCATTTTGTGGTATATTACCCATAAATTCACTTGTGAGTGTCCCACATTTGAGAAATCTAAGAGATATTTTCACTTTATAGTTTATACCAATTGATTTTAGTATGCAACCTCCTTTGGCCTTGTTAGTAGACCAAATTCTCCTCCTTTTCATTTGAGTCGTCTCGGCCCATTTTATGTTATCGCAAAATTTAATGAGTTTCACACACGGTTTCATGTTATGTTGCAATTTTCCAATATAGACGTGGCTTAGATCCCCTAACCTTGAGCATACCATTCAATTCAATTTGTAGATTGTAGCTACAATAAACTAAACTATAAATCATTTTAATGAAATTTAAAGGCCTTGACAAGAAGAGTAATAAGAGACACACAAATTTAATGTGGGAAAACTCCTCAAATGAGGTAAACAACCCACCAACAACGAGTACTAATTATCCAATATATGAAAAAGGTTATGAGAAGTACAATCCCGAATTGTATAAGAGTATGGTGATATTATACTACAAATGTTAGCCTTGACCTTGAAGAGCAAGTATTATAACCCAAGGGTTTTCATGCCTTGGAGACCAAGGATAGTGTAAATAGCTATATTAGTCAGAAATAAGATGAATAAAAGTAAAAAAAAACTGATTAGTATTAATAAGATAGATGCCAACAAATAGTCCAAATAATCAAATTATTTCCCATAAAATCTAAATCTTAATCTTTACATCATCTTCAACATCAAATAGCTAAACACATATTTTTCACTAATTCGAAATATCCAGAGATATTCTCCTTGAATCACTCCAAAATGAGTGATTTAACCCTGCTTTTCTAAACCAAACATCATATAATTTACATCCCCTGCTTCATAATCATCAGGACAAATCTTTCAAATTGAGTAGCAAAATTTACACAATCGAAACCCAATTGAATTCTTTCATGGTTTCAACTCCTTCTATAACAACAACAAAATTTACAAATTAAACCATTAAATTACAAATTGAATACCACCCAGAAAAAATTTGGGGGTCTTATCAACAAATATTTACAATTCCAACCATAAAAAAAGGAAAAATGGTTGAAATGGGGTCAAAATTTGATGAAATTTGATGCTATATCAAAATTCATCAGGAAAGATCTGATTTTTGTTCTTTTGGTTTGTGGAAGGAGAAAAGCAAGATGTAAGAAATTGAAAAAATTGTTCAAAAATCAAACGTTTGACAAGTTTCCTTTTAGCAGGAATTACAGTTTTAATTTGGGGTTTGAGGTAGTAGCTGGTTGTTGAGGTTGACTTTGCTTCTTTAATTTGTTTTTGTTCCATTTCTTTTTCTCTGTTTTTTTGTTTGGGTTTTTGGTGGAAGAAAATTTTTGTAATTTTTTGGGAAGGTTTTCTAATTGAGGAAGGTGTGGGTGACTTTTGAAGTATGACTTGAATTCTAGTTTGAGTGCAAAGGGTTAGAAGTGGTGTGGGTATTTATAGGTGGAAGTTGATGTGACATGTGAGTCATGTGACAAGACGAAAATAGTAAGGGAGAAAATTCCATAGCTTGGAGTGGAAGCCAAGTAAAAGATTTGACATGTGCTTATTTTCAAGGGTCATTTTGTCAAATTAGTGAAAACAAATGCTACATTTATGGAGTATATATGGAATGAATCAACTAGGGGAGCAAATATTTAATAGTCCCTTCATGTTGAGGAAGTGTGCTGAAGAAGTGTGGAAAGTTGGTGATTTTATAGAGCTTTTTCCTCGTTTTCAAGGTTTTTAAATAAGGAGAGTATAGAGTAAGGGTCTGTTTTCTTACGTTGAAATTCAATTCAGTTCAGTTCAGTTCAATTCAGCTCAGTTTAGTCAATGAGAACAGACCCTAAGTCTAATCATACCTCAAATCCTCAACCATTACGTTTTTTTAGTCTGGCATTTGCTAGTCAAACACTTTAAGAATGAAGGGGTAGATAAGGGATTTCTACTTTTCAAGTGTCTTTAGTGGAGATTGGACCCCTAACCTCTAGCCTCAAAGTTGAAAGGTGCAATCTTTTCCAATAGACCAAGCTTAGCTTGGTAAAAAATTTAGAATTATTTCTTATTTTCAATGTTAGGATTAAAAATATGGGAAATACTTGGGGCCCACTTTGTTTATATGCCAATTTATATAGGCTGGCTATTGCCTCTCCAACCCTTAAATTTGTGTTGGTGTTTTGGGTGCTCACGGCCTTATTCTTTGTTAAGAAGGCATCTAGGGCCTGTTCACTTCAACTTAATTTTAGCTCAATTCAATTCAGCTCGGTTTAGTTCAGCTCTTAATTTCCTTCTCTCATAAAATATTTATTTCAGCTTTATTTAGTTCAGTTTAGTTCAACTCAATTCAGTTCAGCTCCAAGCAGTTCTGTTCAGCTCTAATCAGTTCAGTTCAATAAATGTGAACAGACCCTTAATCCAAGTAATGGTACGATCTTTTTTTTTTTTTTTTCTTTTGACAAAGAGAACCCTGATTAGATCTCAATCCTTACAGTTTTTTAGTCTAATATTTGCTGGTTAGACACTTGAGAATATAGAGAGAAGAAAAGGAATCCCTACCCCCAATTGGTAGAATTCGAATCCAACACCTTTAAAATTTATGGTAAGAGTTTTAGCAAGGGAGCCAACACTTGATTGATAAGTAGTGATATGGTCATATGGTGTTGATTTTGTTTACTGTAATCCTTGTATCAACTTAGCTTAATTTTTTCCTCCCATAAGAAGCTTGCAATTATAGTTTTCCATTTTCTTAATATTCTTTTACTTGTATCTGGTTCAATCTAATTAACCTATCCTCGGACCTTGGGATATGGAACGATATAGATTAAATTGATCTATACTTAATTAACTATGATAGGGGAGCCTTAAAATACATATAAGCAACTCACCAAGGAATTAAAGTATACATCAAAAGTCACGAACAATTTGAAATTCAAGTTCAAATACGAAAATTGGAATTAATCTAACAAGTTCGAATTGAAAATCAAACATCACCGACAAATTGAAATTCAAGCAAGTCACGAAAATTAAAGCTCTAACATATACTTACCATCTAGCACACTTCGAAGAACTTCACGATTTGAAGTACACTCCCTCAGCAAAGCCTTGGTGTTTGAGAATTTTCTCACTCCAAGGGTTTCGTTTTGGCCGTTTGGGACTGTTAGCTCCATCAGTCAACCAAATGAGTCAGACACATCAAATTCCAATAATAGCCTTCAATTTAACACGTAAAAAGACGAATTTGCCCCGTGAAAAACATATTTTGTCTCTCACGGTGATAAATATGAATTTGCCGATACCTTACATTCTTGAAAACAAAAAATCAATGCATTAGGTGTTTCCATTGTGTAGAAAGGGTCTCTTAGTTGACTGCATCAAGTCTACGAGGCTGACTATAAGCATAAATCTATTTTATTTGTGTTTTGATTGTTGGATTTATGTTCCAAAAATATAAGTAAATTATAAGGTATAACTAATAAGTACTCCCTCCGTTTTTTTAGTACTTGTTCTATTTGTTTATGGGCGGAGTTTTAGGAGAAATTGGAGAAAATAATAAAATATGGAAGTAGTGGGGTTGGTGGAAGAATAAAAAATAATAAAAAGCAAAAGTAGTGGAGATAATTAGAGGAGAGTGAATATGAAATTAATAAAATATAATTTATGTTAGGTCCACTATGTGAGATAAATAAATTAAATATTGTAAAACCTTTATAAATAAGGAAATGGATCAAGTATTTAAAAACAACCGAAAAAAAAAGTGGAGCAAGTATTTAGAAACGGAGGGAGTAAATTATTTTAAAAAATCGTTACTCATAATAGACAAAACCAAAAATTTTGCGCTAATTGGGTTACCCTAAAGCATCATAATTAGAAATTTGAACATCATAAAAAAAAAAAAAAAACAAAAAAAAGAAGGAGAAAACTAGGAGTCAATTATAAATTGAATTCAAATGAAACATGGGCACATAATTCTAGCCAGTAAATCGAGTTTTGCCCAGTTAATGTGCCATATTAACAAACTTGTTTGTTGGCTCTCTTTCCTCCCCTCCAAAAGCAATTTCCTCTCTCTCCTCCCCTCCCAAAGCATTTCAGACTCACTCATTTGCTCAGCCATAGTTGCACAACCACCTTCGAAGGTATAATCCGGTCGGCCAGTCAAAGATACCATAGTTGCAAACCATGTAAATTGGGCCATACTAACCCTTTAGGCGAAGGAATTTGCTCGTGCGGCGGTGTTAATAGTCGTGACGGTGGCGCTAATGGTCGTAATGGTGGTTCTAATGGTCTTGCGGTGGTCGTGCAACATGTTAACCGAAGTACTATGGTCGCGCGATGGTGTTAACATAATTACGGTGGTCGTGCGGTGATTGTGTAGTGATGTCGGTGGTCGTGCAGTGGGTGGTTCGTATGGTTGTGAGGTGGTGACAAAGGTGGGCTGAAGGTGTAGGTTGAGGAGAGAGAAAAGGGGTAAAGTTAAGAAAATACAAAAATACGCTTATATTAATATTTTTTTTTGTTAATATGGCATATTAATAGGTATTTTCTCAGTAAAAAATGACAAATTAAAATTGTATATAGAGATCAAATACAACAATTATATGTGTAACCTTTACCTTTACTAAAGCATGGCTTTGCCAAAAAGCTAATATAGTGATGATTATTTATACAACTTTCCTAGTTATTCTAGAAAGCTTAACATATGATATAAAGTAAATAGATTTCAGCAAAGATAAATTTCAATTTGCAAAAATACAACATATAGAGAACAGAGCTATTCCCCAAAGAAAAGAGTTTGTGTTACAAATTTTATAGACTTAGGACATGTTCTGTTCAGTTTAATTCCATTTTAGTTCAATTCATTTAAGTTTCTATTTCCCTTTTCTCATAAATAATTCATTTCAGTTTAGTTTAGTTCAATCCAACCCCAATCAGTTTAGTTGTTTTCAGTAAATCGGAACAAACTTATTATGTAACTAGTCCACAATGTTAGTGATACAGTGGGCTGAGTCTTTTGTCTTGGGCTAATTAGTGGAACAATTCTTGTAATTGGTTGTAACTTGGAACTCTTGTAAAGTGGGTCTAAGGCCCTGTTTTTTTTTCACATTGATATTTTATTAGTTAGATAAGATAAGTTCTTATAAGGATTGATTGAGGGTTAACGATATACAACATAGCTCCTTTATAATTTTTGTTTTTAAAATAAGTAAATAACTTGTCAAAAAATACTACAAAAAAAATTTAAAAAACTTATTCTCTTTAATATGAAAAATAATGTTTGTGATAAGCAAAGCCTAAACTAATTTAAGTTTGAGCACAGCACAATTATCCAATTATTGATCGAGCACTAATTCAAATCTATTACGGAGTATGAGTAAAAGGACGAAAGGTAGATATAAGCCAGAAAGACTTGTTCTTATATACGCTACCTCATTCGTCCAAATCAATGAAAAAAAAGTCAATAAGTTGCACATTCAATCAACTTGTTCAAATGCAAATGCCCTGCTGCTTGACTGCTTGTTAGACCAATACTTGTACTATTTTAACTACTCGTACTTTGTTTTATCTAAAATTGCAACCATATTCAATTATGGAATGAATTCCAATCCCATCCTAAAATTGTTTTTTTGCAAATTCGGTTTAATATCCATTCAACCTTTTATTTGGACTCATCGAGTTAAGTTTGGATTCGGGTCATTTTGGATTAAGTTAAATTTGGATTCGGATAATTTCGGGTTTAGTCAAGGAAGGGTCATGGCACCTCAAAAAGCTAAAGTAGATTAATCAAATGTAAAGCTAAAGTAGATTAGTCAAATGTAAAGCTAATGATAAGAACACATGGCCAAAATAATCATATACGGCATATTCATTTATTTCAGTAAAAGTCGTAAACATTCATCAAAAATCAACTTCATACATCAAAATGCCTAAAAAATGGTAATCGCCTAATTAGGCATATGATATACAAAATAAAGTAATACAATCCAACTAATTCAATATCAATCTTCACCTTCAAATTGAATATTAAACCAAAAACCCAATTGGGTCATCCTAATTTTCAACTAAAAAACAAATTACTAATCAAAAAATTATTCCATGAAATGAATTTTTCACAACCCCAGAAAAATTAAGATTCTCAAAAATCTACAGCAAGATTTAAGTTAAGATTAAAAAAAAAAAAAAAAATCGTGAATTGGGGTCAAAAAAATTGAAACTTGATCCTAAAAATCTGCAGGAAAAACTTGATGGTTCTTTTTTTGGTTAGATGAAGAGGAGAAAAAATGAAGCAATTGTTGGAAAATCATATTCTTGATGAGTTTCCTTTTAGCAGGAAAAACACTTCCACTTTTGGGTTTGAAGTAGTAGCAAGTTTTTGAGGTTGATTGATTTTCCTCCATTTCATTTTCATTCTCCATTTTCACTTTCATCTGATCCATTTTTTCACTCTTTTTTTTTTTGGGACAAAGAGGGTTGAAAACTTGAAATTGAGAAATGTTAGAGATTTTTGAAAGTGTGACTTGAATTCTTGTTTGAGTGATGAGATTTTGAGAGAGGATAAAGGGGATTATATAGGATGAAGGGAAAAAGTGGGAAGGCGCAAAAAATTAAGAAAGGAAAATAAGAGAAGAAAATTCAAGTGCTTGGAGAGCAAGAAAATGGTACTGTAGGAACCAAGGACTCAAGGAGGGAACATGTGGAGGTGAATCAAGAAGTCATGAGTTTAAGTGACAGTGCAAGCTTTATCAAAAAAAAAAGGTTATTTTTTTTAGTAATAGAAAATTTAATTAGGAAATTTTAATTTTAATAATCTAATTTTTGACCGATCTTTTGAGTATTTCACAATAATCCAAGCTTTACCCTCTATTTATTTCTATTAGGCCAAACCGATAAACAATCTACACCAGCAGGTTGCCTTGTCATGTGTCACATTTTTATCACAAGTTTTTATGTATGGCCTGTTGTACCGTGCGACAAAGGTTACTTGAGTTTCTCGGTCAGAGGTTACTTGAGTTTTTCGGGGTTACTTGAGTTTCTCGGTCAGAGGTTACTCGAGTTTCCGGGATTACGTTTCTCGGTCAGGGATCACTCGAGTTTTTCTGTTAGGGGTTACTCGAGTTGTCGGGGTTACTCGAGTTTCTCGATCAAGGGTTACTTGAGTTGTAGTTTTTTGTATGCGGCCTGACCAAGAAACTCAAGTAACCCCTGACTGAAAAACTCAAGTAACCCTTAACCGAGTGAACCCCTCGAGTAACCCATGTTTGAACCCCCGGTAACTCCTGACTGAGTAACTCAAGTAACCCCAAATTGAAAAACGCAGGTAACCCTAACAAAAAAACACGGGTAATCCCTATCGCATGGTGTGGCCTGTTGTACCAAAAAGTTGCTGCATTTTGATTTCAATTTTTTTTAAAAAATTATACTACCTCCGGTCCAAATTACTCGCAACTTTGAAATATTTTATATCTCACAAATAATACCCCAAAGTTGTGAGTAATTTTGACCGGAGATAGTAATAAGAATATAAAAGCTTAAAAAAAATTCCATTTTCCCTTTCCCTTCTTAGGCTATTGCCTCCACAACTTCTAGCTACCAAATACACCATAGCAACCACCCCCTTCAACCCACTACCACTGATCCCCTCAACCCACCACCAATACAACCCCCTCAACCCACCAACAGCAACCATCCTCCCCCTCAATGACACACCACCAATACGATCTTCAAAACCAGCACCCCTACACCACCAATACGACCCCCACAACCGTCATTCTCACTTTCTTCTTCAACTTTATCATCCTGCAATTGAAATTACATCGTCTTACCAGCACTCTCCTTTCTCTGACGCTTACTAGTGTAATCAAAAGGCAAATACCGTGAGTTCTTCTCGGATTTCAGTTTCGAAGCGAGACGATGACCGAGGCCGAGATCGACATTAAATTTAACTCAAAATCGTCAAAATTAGGCTACAATTGGTTGAATTTGCTAACGATTCAATAGTTTCGGAAGGAGTGATGGGCTCAACTCGTTAATTTCCGCAATTTCTAGCATACTCCTAAAGTAACATGCACACGGTACTCCAGGTTCTATAAAACTCATGTTATTTTGATGTTAACTCTTTGTTACTTCAAAATTATATATATGTTATTTTTAAATACATGTATGTTATTTCGCCATTTTTCTCATTCATGTTCCTCTCGCACTCACTCTCTCTTCCTCTCAGTTACTCCAACTCAAAATCATACACTTTCTCTCTCCTTTCTTCTTCCAATTTTCTGGGTTTTCTCAACCTCACTCTCACTCTCTTCCTCTCACTACTCCAACGCTAAATCTAACATACTTTCTCTCTCCCCTTTTCTTCTTCTAATTTTATGTGTTTCTTAGAAATCAATTGATTTGAAGGTAATTTAAGGGTGTAAATGTGTTTATGTCTAGAAATTTAGTATATTTTCAAGTGTTTGATTTTCTTCAAGATGCCTTAAAACTCAACACGGCTAATGTTATTTTGATGTGAATTTATTATTATTTCAATTTTTATATATGTTATTTTTAAATAAGTACATGTTATTTAATGTAAATTAAAAATAGCATGAGTTGGGGTAGAAGTAATAAATAAGTAAATAACATATTGTTGTAACAAAATAACACAACATTTAAACAAAATAACATAAAGTATACATAAAATAACTCAAATATATTGTGTAAGGAGTACCATGATCCATAGTACTCCAGGAGTATATAATACTAATTGTTAATTTCTAGGGTTTTGGAAAAAAAATTGAAGGTTAGGAAATGGGGGAATTTGTTGGACGGTTGGACATGAGAACCGACATTGGGGAATAGAGGAGAGAGAAAATGGCAGAATGAAGAAGAGAGAGATATGAGGTGGAAGTTTAATGATCGGAAAACAGAAGGGGATGAGGCGGTGGTCGACTAGCTGGTGGGGGTGGCTGGTGCCTGGTGGTGAATTGAGCAGGGAAGAAGAGGGAGGACCGGAGGAGAGACAAATGGGTTTTTAAAAATATTTTTCCTATAAAAAATTTTGTTAAATTAAAAAAAAAAATGTTCATTAGGTAATTGGTCACTTTGGCCTAATAAAAAAGAATAGGGGATAAAGCTTGGATTATTGTTGAATAACTAGCATAGTGCCCGTGCGATGCACGGTTTATAAATCAAATTATTAAACCCGTAGAAAAAATAAAAATAAAAACAAAAGGTAATTCATTTACTATTAAAGGACTTGTACTAATGGTCAATAAAAAAAAATAAAATTAAAGGAACATTATTTGAATAGTATTTTATGTTATTTGAATTTCTTTTAATTTTTTATAATCTTATTTTATTAATTGAAAAATAATTGAATAATACTCCACATAGCTATATAAGAAGTGGACTAATTTATTTAAATCTCCCGTTGAGAAAAAACTAAAATTTTCTTATCATACCATTCGCATCAGTAGATACAATCAATCTAATATATACATGTTTTATTTACCCGCCGCACTCGTTAAATCTATAGACACAATAATAACCTTATATTTGACCTACCAGAACATATATTTTCCTAAATTAAGCATTGTGCCAAAAACTATATACTCCGTATTATATAATAGTCATATATAACCAACAACTGATTAAATATAGTATACGACACAAATACTTCGTACATAGGTATGGATACTGATAATATTATATAAATAAAATATACGGAGTATATATTACTAAGATTTATCCCTACCTTAATTATAAAAAGGTTAACAAAACTCTTATAATAGTGCATGGACATTTATATATCTAAAAATGTTCTTTTTACATATATTTTCCCCCATTTAATTTTAAATGCCTTAAAATTGTCTCTTGAATTTGCTAAATTGATTTAAAAGGTTATGTTTATTTCAATATTTAAAGCCATTTACTATTTTCATTTCCTTTTGTTTTAATTTTTCTATTTAGAATTTATTAGACTATTAGGTTTCAAGATCGAAGTCAATATCTTTTTACCGTACAATCACTAAATCAAAGTCGATCAACTAAACTTTTGGACATTGCATAGCTACACAACATCCAACACATTTAATGATTACATGCAAATAATCTTAATAAAACTATACATTCGATATAAGTTATTAAACAATTTAACTATATATACATTTTGATAGGTTTATATCTTTCATATTAACAAAAATTTACAAATGTTATTATTATATTTTGAAAAAAAATTTAGACTTTGGAGTTTTGTATAAGATAGATAAAGGATAAGTTAATTCCCGTCATATATGCATTGAGTTTTGGGTGTTCTATCCGGTTCACCCTTTGGGCTAATCCAGATCTGAGGATCAGTTCTAGGTTATTAGGTTCCACTCCCCTTCCGATTGTTGTTGCAGGGGAGCACACAGGTCCTCCCTACCAAGTGTAGTCTCAATTACCACTACACCAACAACCAATTGGTGTAGTGGTGATATGATTGGGACTACACTTGGTATGGAGGACACGTGTTATAAAATATTATATTATATTATATACTTTTTTATATTATAAAAAATATTATATTATATACAAGTATTATTATGTATAAAACAACATAAATTATTGCACATGATTGTTATATATCTAGTATAGTACATGAGCAATGCACGATTTTTAAATCAAAATGTTAGTTTTTCTAAAAAAAAATTGATAAGTAATAGCATTGTTAATACGAATATTACAATTTAAAACACGAGTAATAGTTATGATACATTTTATATCTATCTATCCCTTTTCCGTCAAATGTCTAATTCAATTTAATTTTTATTCTTCTTGTTTATATTGGTTATTGGTTCAGTTTTTTATTTTTTTTTTATTTTTTTTTTATGCAAGAAAAAAAAGGTCATTGTAAAAGACATTGTATAGAAAATGAAAGACCGATTAAAATTACACAAACTCTTAATAACACCCGGTTTACACTAAATTAGTGTAAATCAGGCTGGGCTGGCCTGGACAACTTCATCACCGAGAAAAATGATTTTGTGGAGAGAGAAAATGATTTAACACCGAGGTGGTTGTCAATGCATGGAGAGATGTTCGAGGATTATGAAGAGGAGTTCTTCGTTGAGGAGGTCGAAGGGGTTGTTGTTGTTCTCATGCTTCATCGATTTCGCCATTGAAGGATTGAAGGAGAGAGAAAATGGAGGAAAGTAGAGGGAGAAGTGCTGTAGTTGCTAATTGTAGAAGAAAAATGGTTGATTTTTGAGGAAAGTGAATACTCCTATGATGGAGGATAATTGTATTGAATTGTATTGTTGGGAAGAAGGTGGTAAGGGCAGACTATAATTGATTTCGCCATTAAAGGAGAGAGAAAATGGAGGAAAATACTTGCTAATTGTAGAAGAAAAGGATAACTTTTTGATTTTGATACTCTGTTTTTGTGGAAAAAAAGGTCACTTTTGTGAAAAAAAAAGGTCACTTTTGTGTAAAAAAAAGGGTAACTTTTGTGAAAATATAGGTCACTTTTATAAAAAAAAAGGGTCACTTTTGTAAAAAAAAAAAGGGTAACTTTTATAAGAAAAACTCAAAAAAGGGTCACTTTCGTAAAATGTTCGATGTACAATAAAATTATTGTAAACCGGGTGCATGCAAAAGGTTTTGTTAAAATTAAATTTATGTTCAAGATTATGTATTTTTTTTCCAAGACAACATTTCGTCTTAGCATTCAGTATTTGTCAAGGAGTACAACAAACGATAAAAGTAATTTTTACACTATTTTAATTTATATCTTTATCAAAAACTTTTGTATTCATCCGATTACCTGAATTGAATTTAGGATAACTTGTAGACTATTTTGGATAACTTTTATCAATAAAGCATATATAACTTTCATTCATTACAGGGTAGCTTTTATAATAGGTACACAATATTTTATTGTACATCTGATTTTTTATAAATGTTTGTATTGATTTCATAATTGATGTCAAACTAAATATTATCGATTTTATTTAATTTTCATAAAAAAAAAAACCAATATTAGCCTTTCAAAATACGAAATATTTGTTTCCTTAATTATGCCACTTTAATCATATTGCTTCAAATTAGTTATTATTCTTTAACTTAACTATAAATAAAGATTGGAAAGATTTTATGGATTATTTGTAGTATTGGAAAGTATATATTTATTATAAAAAATTATATTCAATATTTATGTTAGGAAATCATGAAAATCGTATGCATGTATAGAAACTTGTTTTTATTTTGCTTGAATATGTAAACAGTAATTATATAGATATATTTTATACATAAGATAAGCCAATGAGAGAGTAACATTTGTCATCCTCACATTGAGGCGCTTGTCTTTTAGTATAATATATAGATAGATAGATAGATAGATATAGATTAAAAGATTGGATTATTAAAAATAAATCAGTCAAAGGTCTGATTATTGAAATTAAATTTTCCAATTAATTAATGGTTTACTTCTTTTGTTATTTTTTAGTTGATATGTACTCCGTATTTTTACTCATGTTTGACAATGGATAAATTTAATTATTGTGGATAAACCAGTATCAGTAGATTGAACTAAATTGCAAGAAATTAAAGATAAATAAAGAAATGAAAAGAAAGACGAGAAGTTTAACTAGCTAAGTGAAATTTACATAATACACCAGGGTGTACCGTGCTCATGGTACACCCTGGTTGGATTTTACATTAAATTAATATTTAATCTGTCAGTTTTACACATGTTAAAAAAAAAGTTTAAAAACTCCACAATTCATGGGAGGCGTGATTATCTCCTTTTTGCTGTAACTTCCAAATTTTAATTGCACTTGATTTTCAATTTTAAATTTAGAGAGAGAATTTTTTGTTAATTTCCACCATTTTTAAAATTTGAATTTAGAGACTAGTTCATAAAGAATTTTACGAAGAATTATATTGACAATCCAAATTATAGAGAATTTAGCAATATAATGTCCTACCAATTCGAATTTCGCCATGATTCATGATATTGACAATGATGAGGAGATTGTAACTTATAGCATAGCATACTATAGAACATCTATTAACATAAAAAAGAACATCCATTAGCATACTAAAGAACATCTATTAGCATAAAAAAAAAACATTAAATTATAACTAAATAAATAAATTAATATATAGACACAAAGAACATCCATTAGCATACTAAAGAACATCTATTAGCATAAAAAAGAACATCCATAGAATATACAATTTAACTCAAAGAACATCCAACCAAAATATAAACATTACTTTATAACACAAATAATTCAATATTTTGACCCTATCAAACAAGGAAAAAGACATTAAAGATTAGAGGAGGTAATCAACGTGAGACTAAATTTTACTTTTTAATCTCTTAAGGGTTTTTTTGGGAGCTTAAATTTTTTTAAGAAAAAATGAAGATCATGAAATTGAAGTGAGAGGGAGTGATTTTATAGAGAGAAAGTATGTTTTTGGTAAAAGATAAATATTTAACATACATAGTCAACATTGTGGGCCGTGATAATTTTTTAAAAGTTAAAATATGTAGCATAGGTGGGCCATGGGAATATTTTTTTATCTTGTGAATAGCTGGATATTCCTTAAAACTCGCATGTACTTTATTAATAACGCTTTGTTCGTTCCGTCCTTTTTGTGTTTTCTTGGCCTGCGTTTTATGTATTAACTAATGTCGTTTTGTACCGGGTGTATCCGGGTGTACAAATCAATAAAAGAGCCAATGCTAAGTTTTTCGTGGAAACTAATTCAAGGGTAGTTCAAGGAAGTGCACACAATGCGTGGAAGCCAAAGAAGTGACGGAATGATAGTGTTGGGACTAGCCATCTTCACTCATGTAGACTACCAAATACGATATAAAATTGTCAAAAAGAGGGATAGGGCGATGAAAGGAACACCTTCATAGGATAGGGTAATGAAGGGAACACCTTCAAAGAACTATCGAATATCATATCGATTAGATGGAGCAAGATTTGAAGCACTTCGATAATCAATTAGGAGAATTGGAGACAACTATAACTCAAATCCGCATTGAAAATTTATTTAGACTCAACCCACGTAAATTGTAATGTCGTACACATATGTGGAGAGTTAAAAATAAAAAATAAAAAATTTACATTTATGCATCCATATATTTGGTTTTACTTATTTCTTGAACAAAAATATATGTACAAATTTT